>NC_069004.1:23357939-23358799 GCF_001194135.2 Octopus bimaculoides
TCTCTCTCTCTCTCTCTCTCTCTCTCTCTCTCTCTCTCTCTCTTTCTCTCTGAAACAAGTGATTCGCACAAAATACTGAGGCTTATTGTCAAAGCATGTGTTATTGTTTTACACCTACATAGGGCTGTCCACACCATTGAAACCATTGAGTTGCTGGAACACTCTGCATACAGTTCACATCTTGACCCTTCCGGTTATCACCTATTTGGACCACTTGAACGTCCTTTATAAGTTTGTTGATTTGCTACAGACAAAGATGCTGAGGAAGCAGTGTACAAATGACCGTAGGCCAGCTGTAAACCTGCTTCTCCAATGGAATAAGGACATCTAAAAGCAAGGAAAGATGATGTAATTGATCAGCCCTGTTTCTGTTTTAATATATTACTGAAGCAAGAGTGCATGTAACTCTGTGTGTGTGTATAAGGAAATGAGTTGACAAAGGAATAATTGATTATCTTATGAACTTCATTAGCTTACAGCTCATAGTTGAGTGCCTGAGTAACACTTTACAGTTTCATCAGACCCTCAAGCATATATATATATATTGTTGTTGTTTATGTTGGCACTCCGTCGCTTACGACGTTGAGGGTTCCAGTCGATCCGATCAACGGAACAGCCTGCTCGTGAAATTAACATGCAAGTGGCTGAGCACTCCACAGACACGTGTACCCTTAACGTAGCTCTTGGGGATATTCAGCGTGACACAGTGTGACAAGGCTGACCCTTTGAATTACAGGCACAACAGAAACAGGAAGTAAGAGTGAGAGAAAGTTGTGGTGAAAGAGTACAGCAGGGTTCGCCACCATCTCCTACCGGAGCCTCGTGGAGCTTTAGGTCTTTTCGCTCAATAAACATTCACA
>NC_069004.1:23361373-23365143 GCF_001194135.2 Octopus bimaculoides
ATATATATATATATATATATATATATATATATATATATATACACACACACACATATATATACACACACATACATATACACACACACACTCATACACACATATATGTATGTATATATACATATACGAACCACTTCTTTCAGTTTCTGTCTGCTAAATCCACTCACAAAACTTTGGTTTCTTGGTCTATAGTAGAAGACACTTCCTCAAAGTACCATGAAGTGGGGCTGTACCCAGAACCATGAGCTTGGGAAGCAAGCTTCTTACCACACAACCACACCTGTGCCTACTGTTTACTGTTTATTTTGGGAAAAATTTCTATTTCAATCCATCAAATACAGAATTCCTTTCTCATTGATAGGAGTTAGTTTGGTTAGGACTGGCCTGGGTTGAAGCAACACCAGAAATTTGTCATCAAAGAAGGTCCTATTTGATTGTTTTTGCATAGCTCTAGGTGAGCCCTGATCAAGTAAAGTTATGATAATCAAAGCCTTCCAATCGTGACCAACATGTTTTTCTTATGTGGAGGGAACTTAGGGCCTATATAATCCAATTTGTTCATATCTAAAATGGTGAGCTCTGATTTTAGGGAGATTTGGTTGCTATTTCTTGCAGGATGTGCGACAATATATGGACTCCAGCTAGAAATTTCCCCCGCATCATACTCTAACAACTTGAAAAAATAAAAGAAAGGAAAAGACACTGGATAAGGTAGCCCCAAGTACACTGTGCCTGGAAAAAAGAAAAAAAACTACACCAAAAGATGAGAAGGTCGTGGGTGGAGTGCTGTGGATCACAGGTCTGTCTGACCTGAGTTGACTTGGAGTGAAACAACAATAACAACAACGACAACATCAACAACAGTGAGGAAGAAGAAGAAAGAAAAACAATAACAGTGAAAAAGAAGAAAAAGAATAACAACAGCAAGGAGGAAGAAAAGGAAGTAGAGGAAGAAGGAAAAGAAGAAGAACAAGAATGGTGAGGGAGAAGAAGAGGAAGAAGAGGAAGAATAACAACAACAGCAACCGACACAAAAATGTCATTGATGTGTTAAGAATGAGTAACGAAACGAAATGGGTTGGTCAAAAAGTTGAGTCATTCTGTTTGAAAAGAGTTGTTTTGTTAAACGAACAACCACTGCAGTGGTTTGTTCAACCTTTTTAAGAGTTGCCCTAACCTGCTGTCTTCATAAAAAATCACATAACATGCTATGAATATTCTCATTTAATCAATTAAAACATTGCGTTAACTGTGTAGAAGACTCTATTTGATTGAGCTCAGATGTTGGTGTGAGAAATAAATGTTTGGTTAACATTTAAGTTTGTTTAATATAGACTGATGTGAAACATTCATAGATTAGAACATTCTGAACTTTGACAATTTTGTGACATATCTTTACTGTAATTTAGAGACAAAGGTTCAGAAGTACAGCTCTCTCTCTCTCTCTCCCTCCCCCACTGTGTGTGTGTGTGTGTGTGTGTATCAAGCTTCTAATCTTGGTACTCCAGGTCAGGCATGATAAACTATTGCATTCTACAAAAGTACAGAGTACATTTTGGTGAGTGTGTAAATATAAAGTCATAAATGACAGAAATAGTTTGATAAAATTTTATTTAACAATAAGAAAATTCTAATCCCATGACAAATTGTTTCATAACTTAAAAACATGTAAATAATTTATATTATTATACTCAATAATAAATAAACTACTTACATGTTTGCATTGATGCAAAATGCTAAAAACCCTTCAAAATAATGCAAGTAATTTATTTATTGGAGCCTGGTGCAGCCATCTGGTTTCACCAGTCCTCAGTCAAATCGTCCAACCCATGCTAGCATGGAAAACGATAATGACGATAATAATTATTTACATGTTTTTAAGTTATGAAACAATGTGTTGTGATATTATTTATCATCATTTACATTTGATGGGTATTTGTCCTCATCTTGTTTGATGTTAACACAACGTTTCGGCTGATACACCCTCCAGCCTTCGTCAGGTGTCTTGGGGAAATTTTGAACCTGGGTTTTCATTCCTAAGGTATTCTTCGATGTTATTATTATTATTATTGTTATTATTATTCAGGTCACTGCTTGGAATCGAACTCGGAATCTTGAGTTTAGTAGCCCCGCACTCTTAACCATTACGCCATATGTCCGTGGGCAATTATGGAGTGAGTTTTAGGGCTTATAAATCTGATATTTTTCTATTCTTCCTTAATACCGGTTCCCATATGCTGCTCATATCTGCACTCAGTCTGCTTAGGAGGTTGTTGTGTCCTAGCATATGTGCTGCTTCTTTTAGTTTTCGTATTGTTAAATAAAATTTCATCAAACTGTTTCTCTATCATTTATGACTTTATACACTCCTATCATTTTCCCTTATATCGTACTATATATTCTCTGTGTTTTGTACAATGATACATTAAGGAGATTTTTCTATGAGTATTATTGGATTACTTGAATCCATATATTGTTACATAAATATATGTGTCTGTGTGGTAAGAAACTGGCATCCCAACATTGTTCTGGGTTCAGTCCCACTGCATGGCACCTTTGTAAACAATTCCTAATAATATTTAATTATAAAAATACAGTAGGACCGTTTTTAAATACGTTCAACAGCTATGGAGGTCCACCCAAGTAAAATAGGAATCAAAGGGGTCCATAAGCAAAAAAAGGGTTGAGAACCACTGCTTTAACTTTTTAATAACTTGAGATTCAGAATCTTATAGGAGAGAAAAAGGGGCACAATGTTGATATACTCTTTTACTCTTTTATTTGTTTTATTTACGACGGGCTTCTTTCAGTTTCCGGCTACCAAATCCACTCACAAGGCTTTGGTTGGCCCGAGGCTATAGTAGAAGACACTTGCCCAAGGTGCCACGCATTGGGAATGAACCCGGAACCATGTGGTTGGTAAGCAAGCTACTTACCACACAGCCACTCCTGTGCACATGGAAAAGTAGGTTATAAAAGTTCTTCATAGAAGCATCCAGATGTATGGTATAGGTGCAGGTGTGGCTGTGTGGTAAGAAGCTTGCTTCCCAAACACATAATTCCAGGTTCAGTCCAACAGCATGGCACCTTGGGCAAGTGTCTTCTATAGTCTCAGACCAAAGCCTTGTGAGTGGATTTGGTAGACGGAAACTGAAAGAAACCCAGTGAAATCATAGCTGTGACCAGTGCTGGTGACACATAAAAAGCACCCATGACACTCTGTGGGGTGGTTGGTGTCAGCCATAGAAAACAGATGACTGGAGCCTGGGGCAGCCCTCTGGTTTATCAGTACCAGTCAAACCATCTAAACCGTACCAGCAAGGAAAATAGATGCTAAATGATGAGGATGATGACATGTGTTCATTTTTGTGTATGCGTTTATCCCCCACCACTGCTTGAGAACATGTGTTGGTGTGCCTAAGTCCCTGTAACTTAGTGGTTCAGCAAAAGAGACTGACAGAAGAAGTACCAGGCTTTTATAAAATATGTATATAAATATAAATAAATATATATATGTAGGTACAGGAGTGGCTCTGTCGTAAGAAGTTTGCTTCCCAACCACAAAGTACCGGGTTCAGTCCCACTGTGTGGCACCTTGGGCAAGTGTCTTCTACTATAGCCTTGGGTCGACCAAAGCCTTGTGAGTAGATTTGCTAGATGGAAACTGAAAGAAGCCCATCATATATATATATATATACATATATATATATATATATACATATATATATATACACATATATATATGCATATATATATATATGCATATATATATA
>NC_069004.1:23365259-23367381 GCF_001194135.2 Octopus bimaculoides
TATATATATATATGTATATATGTATTTGTGTGTCTGTGTTTGACCCCCAGCATCACTTGACAACCAATGTTGGTGTGTTTACATCCCTGTAATTTAGCGGTTCGGCAAAAGACACTGATAGAATAAATACTAGGCTTACAAAGAATAAGTCCTGGGGTTGATTCAAAGTATCATGCCCCAGCATGGCCATGGTCTAATGACTGAAACAAGTAAAAGATAAAAGATATAAATGCTTCTGTAGAATGCATTTTAAATATCGTAGATTATGATTCAGACTAATCTAAAAAAAATTATGAAAATCGGTAAAGCTGAAAAATTACAGAAAAGGGAAAAAAATTATACATACTACTCCATGAAGATTTTTTTTATTTTGCAGTATACTAATCTATGACGCTTAAAACAAATTCACCTGAAGAAATCATTATTTTTGGTGCAGTAGTTAATTACTATTTCTATTCTTTAGGAACACCTATACAGTCTAAAATCTGAAGAAATTATGGTAAGCCTACATCTATCTGTCCATCTGTCTAACTGACATGTCTGTTTGTCTGTCTACCTCTCTGTCTGTTTGTCTACCTCTATCTATTAATCTATTTATCTCTCTGTCTCCGTCTCTCTCTCTATCTGTCTAGCTGTCTATTTATCTATCTACCTATCTATTTATCTATGCTTTTGTCTGTCTGTCTGATTATATATATAGTCTGACTATATATCTACTCACCCAGACATCCAAACATGAAATAGCTTAATGTGTGCGTGGATGTGTATAGATGTCCACACACCTAAAGAGGAAGGGTATAGTTCATTGCACATAATCTGACTATATATATATATTGAGTATGTGTATGTGTATATATATATATATATATATATATATATATATATAAATTCATAGACAAATACAGGTATATCAAATACCATACAACATAAACTCTTGCTTTATTAAAATTATCTCCACCTCTTGAGGATGTGATGTAATTACCAAATAGCAATTGAAACCAGCTCTATTTGAGAAGAGGGGATAAGGTCAAGATTGAAGACTTCTCAAAAACTGACATGCCATTAAGCAAAAGGATAGGTTTATTATCTGGAGATAAGAGGACAGTCATGAAGACTTGTTTCTGCCTATATAGGCATCATCAGCAAAACAATTGTCTTAACCCGCACTCCATGTAGACTTTTAAGCTAGCTTCTGCAGAGGGCCAATTGGGCCTGTAGCTCAAAACTAAAGAAAGCTAAATAGCATGACTATAATACGTCTATAATGACTATATGCCCTGGTGGTGTTTGATCAGAGGTTAAAGATGGATGAGAATTAATTCTGTAATGAAAATCTTCTATTGTTCCAGTCCCAAGTTGAATTCCAACTGTTGGCCAATTTGTCCCAAAGTTCTCATCTCAACGTAAAATTAATGAAGTGGATGTCATTTATCTCCCCTTTGATATCTGACATCATATGACAAACACCAACCAAGATGGCATGAATCAGCCAAGCTTTATCTTCTAGAAATAGCAGCCCAAATGTATTTAAATCAGATCCCAATGTTGAATGTTCAAGAACCAAATCAAGGGCAGATTTTCAATCCCAGGATCATCCTGATTCCAAAAGGTATAATATGTCTATGTAGACCAAATATAGACTGAGATCAGGGGTCCCAGACAGACGGAATTTCATGTTTTATTATTATAAAAGAGTAGAACACATTTAAACTGGATATATTAAACAGCCCAAATATTCTATCTGTTTTATGCTCAAACTGGCCAGATTTAGTCTCTTACACCTACCTTGCAATGTCATTTTGGAAATAAGTAATTACATATACAGACTGAAACAAGGAAAAGATAAAAGATATCTTTGACACGTGAAAGAATTTACTGACAATGTTGCAATGAAATTCCCTGAAGATAAAATTACAGGTGTTATGTAACGATACCTGTGATGGTTTTACTGTGGACTCAAAAAGACATTACACAAACACATCTTGTAACATTCTGTTCAGTTCAACATGTCATCAGTTTTAGAATAACATTTTGTCGTTCTTTTCATGCAATTAAGTACACAAGTGTGTGTGTGTGTGTGTGTGTGTGTGTGTGTGTGTGTGTGTGTGTGTGTGTGTGTGTG
>NC_069004.1:23369552-23372359 GCF_001194135.2 Octopus bimaculoides
TATATATATATGTACGTATATATGCATATACTCATTTATTATTTGTATTATATATATATATATATATATATATATATATGGCGTTAGGAAGGGCATCCAGCTGTAGAAACTCTGCCAGATCAGATTGGAGCCTGGTGCAGCCTTCTGGTTCACCAGTCCTCAGTCAAATCGTCCAACCCATGCTAGCATGGAAGGGAGACGTTAAACGATGATGATGATGATGATATATATATATATATATATATATATACATATACACATACACAATGGGCTTCTTTTAGTTTTCATCTACCAAATCCACTCACAAGTCTTTGGTTGGCCTGAGGCTATTGAAGA
The DNA here is from genome assembly GCF_001194135.2 of Octopus bimaculoides. NCBI lineage: Eukaryota > Metazoa > Mollusca > Cephalopoda > Octopoda > Octopodidae > Octopus > Octopus bimaculoides. The sequence continues at coordinate 23,369,889 of NC_069004.1, forward strand.
AGATTCTTGCCCAAGGTGCCATGTATGCACATATGGGTTTTGGCACTGTTCCATGTTGTTTATATCAACCTTGATCAAACATATCTATCATGAAATTGATTGATTGATTGACTTGGGGCCAGAGTGGAAGACACTTGCCCAAAGTGCCGCACAGTGGGAACTGAACCCCCATTGGCTTGGTTGTTGTTATTGTTTTATATATTTATGTCAGTGCTGATCAAACAGAGCTTTGATTGATGAAGAACATTCTAGTCTTGACCATATCCTCTTTTTGTACATCAAATGATATCTTATTTTCTTTTGCTTGTTTCAGTCATTAGACTGTGGCCATGCTAGGGCATCACTTTGAAGAATTTTAGTTGAACACATCAACCCCAATGCTTATTTTTTTAAAGCTGGGTATTTATTCACATATGTATATGATAGGCTTCTTTTAGTTTCTGCCAACGAAATCCACTCACAAGGCATTGATCAGCCTAAGGTTAAAGGAGCAGATGCTTGCCCAAGGTGTTACACACTGGGATTGAACCTAAAACAATGTGGTTCAGAAGCCAACTTCTTACTACACAACCATGACTGCATGTATAGGGTATGATATGAGAGCAATTTAGTGGCTATTTCCAGCAAGTCAAGAGACTATTTAAGAGCTCCTTTGTTGAACACCGAGACCTGGTGACATACATTGATACTGGTGCTCTTAGTTGACAGGTTTTGTCTTGCAAGTACTCAGTAACCTTCCTGACACCATGTACAAGTCACCCAGTACACTTTGTAAAGTTATTGGCATTAGGAAGGGCATCCAATTGTAGAAGCAAAGCTAAAGTAGGCAGTGGAGTTTGGTGCAATCTTCTAGCTTGCCAGTTCTTCTCAGATCATCCAACCCATGCCAGCATGGAAAACGAACCAGTTTAATTAAAAAGACCCTCTTCAGCCATGAATGACCATGGGATTGAACCTAGAAAGTTCCCTTTTGAAGCACAAGTCTGGTCAAGGTTGTTTATGGAAGACCAGCAGTTGCCCATGCTTACCAGCCTCCCCTCTCCCTACCACTGATGTTATCCAAAGGAAAGGCAAAGGGGCCGATACAGCTTGGCACCAGTGATGTCGCAACGCATTTCTACATTTGAGTGAACTTGAGTAACGAGAAATAAAGTGTCTTGCTCAAGAACATAACACAGAGCCTGGTTCAAGAACCAAACTCACTGCCTCATGATTGTGAGTCAGACTCTCTAACCAGTGAGCCATACACCTTCACATCAATTAAACTAACAACTATGGTATTTGTACAGATCTAGACAATTGTTTGTGTTTGTCTTGTCCTATAGAACTGAACATATTGGTACAGATCTAGACAGCATTCTATAAAAAAAAAAAAGCATCCAATACACACAGTAAAGTGGTTGGCATTAGGAAAGGCACCCAGCCACAGAAACAATTCCAAAGCTGACATGGAATATGATGCAACCTACAGTTCACTGGATCCTATCAAACTGTCCAATCGATACCAGAATAGAAAATGAATATTAAATGATGATGATGATGATGACAACGAGCAGATGAGACATTACTGTAGTCTGCTGGTAAACAATTCTCACAGCCCCTTTCCCCCTCTTTGTTATCCTTTATATTTTATTCCTTCAGAGAGGTTGTTGGTGCAAGAAGCTGTGTGATACATAGGTTACTTAGGTAAGGTATGATAGATAGATAGATAGATAGATAGATAGATAGATAGATAGATAGATAGATAGATAGATAGATAGATACATAGATAGATAGATAGATAGATAGATAGATAGATAGATAGATAGAAATAGATAGATAGATAGATAGATAGATAGATAGATAGATAGACAGATATGGATAGATAGATAGATTGATAGATAGATAGACAGATAGATAGAAAGATAGATTGATAGATAGATAGACAGATATATAGATAGATAGATAGATAGATAGACAGATAGATAGATAGATAGATAGATAGATAGATGGTGGGTAAAAAAGGGCTGGTGGTGTTTCAGTGATATACATACATAGGCTTACATAAGCGTCATTATAATAAGGATAGAGTAAAGTTAGTAAAGAATATTCACTGCAAGCAACATAAGAGAAAAAGGTTAGCAAAAAATTATTATGTAGTATAGGAAAAATACTGTATTAGTCATTGATTAACGTCTGTGATTTCTAGTCATCTTATTGAGTGAGATGCTGACTCAGAATTTCATAAAAATTTTGTAAGTAACATTTATTTTCTATCTTCTATCTTTTACTTGTTTTACTCATTAGACCATGGCCATGCCAGGGCACCATCTAGTACCTATTTTTTGGCTCCCAGTGGCTATTTTTTTAAGCCTGGTACTTTTGTCGGTCACTCATTGAACTGGTCAGTTATGAGGACATAAGTAAATATCAACACCAGCCATCAAGTGTTGTTGGTGGAGCGAACACAGACAAAAATATATATATATATA
>NC_069004.1:23373578-23374990 GCF_001194135.2 Octopus bimaculoides
ATATATATAAACATATATATATATGTTGATATCAAACATTGAGAATGATTGTTCAATACCACCTTGGTAGATAAAAATCCTTTATGAGTTAAGGCTACCGTTAGTTTCATGTAAGAGAGAAATATCTTAACAGTTATCAAAACTATCACTTGGAATATAGGTGTTCGTCTCCATCTTTTATGAGGGGGTGCTGAAAAGTTCCTGGCTTTGTGTAAAAGAAAATACAGGAGGATCAGTTAATTATGATTTTATCCAACATATTCCCTTCTCAGATTCACACACTTATTGCAGCAATCCTTCAGTTTTTCTAAGCCCTGAAAAAGAACTTGGAAGGTTGGGCCTCCAACCAGGCCTTTCCCGATACCCTTAAAGCCAGGAACTTTTCAGCGCCCTTTGAGACACAGATCAACAGGTTCTCAATGATATCCCAGACAACATCCTTCATAAGTTTGTTCATTCTGTTCCTGGCTGTTTGAGGAAATTTGTTGATGCCACCGGTGCTTACGTTGAAATATCAAGATTTACTTTAATTTTCCCATGTAATAAAGAACATGTATCATTTGTTTCAACAAATTTGTAAAAGGAATATGGATTTTATTACCAATTTTTAATGCCTACTTATGTTTCATCCACCCTGTATGTATATATTCATGACAGGTTCCCACTCAATTTCCATCTACTACATTCACTCCCAATGCATTGGTAGGCCCAGAGCTATAGTAGAAGGCACTGGTCCAAGCTGCTACACAGTGAGACTGAACCTAAAATGACACGGTTGCAAATCGAGCTTCTTAACCACACAGCCATGTAAAATCTTTCTATTTTTTTTCATACCATTTTGCACATTTGGTGTGTTATTTTCCAATCCATCCAAACACCAAGGTGACTCTTCCAATAATGGACCAAACTAGAGACTGACTCTTGGTTTGGACTGGTCTATTATCACAGAAAGTGGTTTTCACACCATGTTCTCATTTTACGTGGGTGTCTCCAAGTTAGGCCAACTTTAACAACATGGAGTTGGTTAAAACATGTCCACTTGCTCCATGTGAACTGAGGTCTTTGACAGGTTTTCTTCTGGTTCCATCTCTGTATCTGGCATTGGTGGAATATATACCAATCTTTCCTACCAAAATTGCTTCTGAGTCTTTCGTTTTTGTATCTAGTTTGCAAAATTCTTGATGTAAAAGACATTTGCCCAAGGTACCACACATTGGGACTGAACCCAAACCACATGGTTGCAACATGAGCCAATTTATTTGACGTATATCTATTGAGGCACAGGCATTGCTGACCAAAGCCCTGTGAGTGTATTTGATAGATGAAAACTGAAAGAAGCCTTTCGTGTGTGTGTGTTTGTCCTCCTCCTCCTCCTCCCCCTCTTCTTCTTTTTCTTCTTCTTTCTCCTCCTC
>NC_069004.1:23375086-23376177 GCF_001194135.2 Octopus bimaculoides
TCCTCCTCCTCCTCTTCCTCCTCCTCCTCCTCCTCCACCACCACCTGACAAATGGTGTTGGTGTGTTTACATCCCTGTAACATTGTGGTCTGGCAAAAGAGACTAATAGAATAAAAAATTCAGTCCTGGGGTTGAATCATTCAGCTAAAAATTCTTCATGCCAGTGCCCCAGCATGGCCACAGCCAAATGAGTGAAACAAGTAAAAAATATAAGATAAAATACGAAGTACTTTTAATTAATTCAAATGAAAATATTAAAATACAAATTTTGTAGATATGCCATTAAAATAAAACTGAATTTTTATTTTAATATTTTAAAATTTTAACATTTCATAACCTTTAATATGAAAATTAAAATACTTTCTTTTAAAAATAATAATAATAATAATAATAATAATATTAAAAAGTTCTTTAGGCAGAATGATAAAATAGCTTAATATTGATTTTCAATCTCTTATAACACTGTTCAGCAATTTTTTTCGTCATATCTGTTACAAACTAAAATGTTCATTTTCAAATTTTGAGTTTTCCTTCATAATTTCATGAATCCTCCGACCCTCCCCGTCACCATACACCCACATATGCACACAAGAGGACAACCACTTCCTTGCTAATCCTGCCGGTTTCTCATTAATGCTTACTTTAATGTAGAGATGCAATCCACACTGCATACAAGAATCTGTTCCTTCTTCAGCATCGCTAATTTGTTTGTCTTTGCCAAGCATCCATTCATCTGCAGCAGTTTAAAGAGCTGCACTTCGCAAAACTTTGAAATGACAGCCATGTAATTTTGTTTTTTAAAGAAAGAATCTTTTCTATGCTCTACTTCATGTCTTCATTTAGTTATTTCTGTTCATCTATCCATCTATCTCTGTCTGACTATCTATTAGTCTGTCTGTTTGTCTGTCCAGCTGTCTGTCTATCTGTCTATGTATCTGTCTGTCTGCCTGTTTATCTGTCTATCTGTCTGTGTTTGCTTATCTATCTATCCATTCCCCTCTCTCTCATACATATGTATATATATATATATATATATATGTGTGTGTGTGTGTGTATGTGTGTGTGTGTGTGAATGTGTGTGTGTATATATA
>NC_069004.1:23376965-23381784 GCF_001194135.2 Octopus bimaculoides
ATATATATGTATATATTATATATATATATATATATGTATGTGTGTGTGTATATATATATATGTGTGTGTATAATATATATATATATATAAAACACATATATATATATAACTGACCATCTGCCTGTCTATCCCTCTGTTTGACTATCAATCTGTCAGTCTAGCTAGCTATCTCTCTTGAGAGGGCGAGATAGAGAGAGAGAGGGAGAGAGAGAGAGAGAGACAAAGACTGAGGCAAACAGACAGACTGACAGATATATATGACATATAATAAACCTGACTTTGTGCATTGAATAAAATGGGGAAAAAGAGAAAACGCAGACAAGCTGTGATCCTGAGACTTGAGATTCTAAACTCCTCAACACTCCCTCTGTGTATTTCTAACATGGTTTCAGCTCTTGTTCCCCCACCTCTCTCTCTCGTCTTCGTTTTAATTCTCTCTTTCTTGAATCTTTCTTCTGTTTCAGTTTCTTTCTTTCTTTCCTTCTTCCTTTTTTTCTTTCTTTCTTTCTTCCTTCCTTTCTTTCTGTCTTTCTTTCTTTCTTTCTGTCTTCCTTTCTTTCTGTCTTTCTTTCTGTCTTTCTTCCTTCCTTTCTTTCTTTCTTTCTGTCTTTCCTTCTTTCTTTCTGTCTTTGTTTCTTTCTTTCTGTCTTCCTTTCTTTCTGTCTTTCTTTCTGTTTTTCTTCCTTTCTTTCTTTCTGTCTTCCTTCCTTCCTTTCTTTTTTCTTCCTTTTTCTTTCTTTCTTCCTTCCTTTCTTCCTTCTTTCCTTTCTTTCTTTCTTTCTTCCTTTCTTTCTCATCTCTCAGTCACCTTCTCTCACACGTCTTCATTTTCTCTTTATTCTCTCATTCTATTTTCTCCCTCTGTCTGTCTCTCACTCTTTCATTCTTCTCTCTCACTCATTCTTCTCACTCTTTCTCTCTTCTCTCCTCTCACTGTCTCGCCCTTTCCCGTCGCCCTCTCTCTATGACAGTCTAAATGTACTTTTAAATCATTATTTCACAAGAATTTTGAAGCATCAATAACAACGCAAACAGCAAAATATCCGCCTCCTCCTCCCCACCACCACCACTACCACCACCATCATCATTACTATCATCATCATCACCATCATCGTCATCGTCGACGACAACTGGCAGTACCACAAACAAACGGAGAAGCTAAGGGGCCATTCAGCATGCTAGAAATAGCAGAGAAATCTCCCTTAATTCCTACCATCTTCGAAAACAATGGAAGGAAGATACAGTGGAAAATGTAGTCGCGGATATATATATATATATATGACACGATGGTCGTGGCTGGAATGTCTTTGATCACTTGGCTGCAGCAGCAACATTAACTACTACTACTACTACTACTACAACAAAAACACGATCCCATTTTCCGTCACATTCACACATCCGCTTCGTTACGATCTTCAGCATGATGATAATGATGATGATGATAATAGTGATGATGACGGCGATGACGTCGAAGACGATGATGATGATGATGGTGAAGATGATGATGATGCTGATGATGTTCATCAGCATCATCAAACAATAGAAACCATAAGGACTACGGCTCCAATAACCGCTATTATCACCATGACTACTATTACTACTACTACTACTACTACTACTACTACTACTACTACTACTACTACTAGTATCGGTACTGCTGCTGCTGCTGTTACCGCCGCCACCATCACCACCATGGCTGTACGGAAACCGTGACCATCACTACTGTAAACACCATATTACTGCCCTCCCCCCCACCTCATCACCAACAAGCAGCATCCTTTACCTTTACTGCCGCTACCTGAAGAAACGTTGCTCTTAACTAACCATTATAAGCACATCTGATCACAACTACAGTCGCCACCACCACCACCAGCACCACCACTGTCATCATCATCACCAAAATCATCGTCGTCATCATTACATTAAACAAAGTAAAAACAACAAAAAAAGACCACGTTTATATCCTCGTTATAACGAACCGTTGACAACCACCACCATCATCGTCATCATCATCATCATCATCATTATAATCGCGACCGTGAGCGTGGTCACCACTGTTGTCATCATTTTCGGTGGAACCACAAGAACACAGAAAGAGATTCCGAAAACACCTTGCGCCTCTCCCAAGTAAGTTTATAGCAAAAACACGCACACACGGACGCACACACACACAAACACACACATACGAACACACACACGGACGCACACACACACACAAACACATACACACACGCACACACACACACACACACGCACATGCATGTCCGCTGTGGCACACGGGCGCACAGTCCAAATAATTAATTAAGTGAACAAGTAATTAATAAACTTACCAATTTGTTCCGGTGGAATTGTTTCGGACATCTTCGTAGAACTCCTTAATACGTTCCTTTTCTTTAATTGGTGACATTGTTCTATATATATATATATATATATATATATATTTTGTGTATATATAAATATATATATGTGTGTTTAATATGTGTTGTGTGAGAGAGATCGAAGCCTTTCTCTGGATGGGCGGAACAAACTAAGAAGCTTGGCAGTGAGTGAATGTGTCGTTGGTGATGTGTCTTTGGCTGTGTGCTGTTGTGTAGTTGCTGTGTTGTGTGTTTGTGATGTGGTGTTGTGTGGTGTTGTCGGAGAGCGGCAATTTGTGCGTAATGGAGAGAGAGAGAGACAGAGAGACACAGAGAGAGAGTGAGGAAGAGACGGAGTGAGAGGGGAGAGAGGGGGAGAAGGAGAGTGTCAAAGAGAAAGAGATCGAGTAAAAGAGAGAAAGAGTGAGGGAGAGAGAGAAAGACAGTCAGACAGATAGGCTGACAGTCAGTCAGTCAGTCAGACAAAGAGGAGAGCAAGGATCGGAGACAGAAATAGAGAGAGAGACAGACAGAGAGATAGACAGAGAGATAGATAAATAGATAGATAGATAGATAGATAAATAGATAGATAGATAGACAGACAGATAGACAGACAGACAGAGAGATAGACAGACAGAGAGATAGACAGACAGAAAGACAGACAGATAGATAGATAGATAGATAGATAGATAGATAGATAAGGAGGGAGGGAGGAAGGAAGAAATAATTAATGGGAGGGAGTGTGTGAGAAGAGGTGGGAGACAAAGGGGAGAAAGAAAGTAAAGGTAAAAAGGATTGTGCGAATGTTTGAGGGGGAGAGTAAGAGAATGAGAGAAAGAAAAGGTGATAAGTTTAAGAAGCCTCTTGACAAGTGGAGAAGTAGTAAAAGAAAGGGTAAAATTCAGACAGAGGGGGAAAAGAAAGAGAATGTATGGAAGGGGGGGGTGTAAAAATTTGAGCGGAGAGAAAAGAGACCGTGAGAATTATAGAGAAGAACAGAGTAGAAAGATTTAGAGAGAGAAAGAGGGAGAGAGGGAGGGAGGGAGAGCATGAAGGTGCAGTTGAAAGATAGAAAGAGAGAGGAGAGTGAATCGGCGTGGGAGTGATATCTGGAGAGAGGGAGAGAGAAGGAGGTACAAGAATAAATGAGAGAGAGAGAGAGAGAGGAAAAGCAGATGGAGAATGGAAGAAGGAAGGAGAGGGAGGAGGAACAATTTGGAATTGGGGGAAAGGAAGGGAAGGGAAATAAGGAGGAAATTTGATGAACAGAGAGAGAGGGGGGGAGAGAAAGACCGGTATGGAAAGGAAGGAGAGGAAGGACTGGAAAGGGAGAAAGAGAGGGAGAAATAAAGTGAATGTGGTAGTCAGAGAGAGAGAGAGAGAAAGAGTGAGAGACAGAGGTAGGTAAAGATATACAGAAGACTACAATGGGAGAGAGGGAGAGAGAGAGAGAGAGAGAGAGAGCAAATAAAAGGAGAGAGTAACATAAAAGATAGATAGACAGATAGATAGAGAGAGATAAGGTAGGTAAAGATACACTGAAGACCAGAATGTAATTGAGAAGGTAAGAGAGAGAAAAGAGGGAGTGGGAGAAAGAGTGTATTTAAGGAGACAAAGAAAGGGAAGGAGAAAAACAAAGATATTACATAAAGACAAAAGATGTTGAGAGGGAAGAGGAAAATGAGGGGAAAGAGTTAAATGGAGAAAGGAAGATTGAGAGGAAAGCAGGCGATAGGGAAGAAGGAGGAGTGTGAGAAAGTGAGAAAGAGAGTGAAAGAGAGAGGTAGAGAAGGTGGAATAAAGAGAGCTTGGCAAGAATAGTGAGAAAGAGAGGGAAAGAAAGAGATAGAGTGAAAGAGATAGAAAACAGTTAGAAAAAAAGAGTGAGAAAGACAACAAGAGTGAGAGAAACAGAGAGAGAGAGAGAGAGAAACAGAGCGAGTGAGTGCGTGAGAGTAAGAGAAAGAAAAAGAAAAGTACATAAAAAATGTGAGAGAAGAGGAAAAGTGATTGACAAACATAAAAAGAGAGACAGATTCAATAGGTGAAAAAGGGAGTGATATATATATATATATATATATGAAGGAGAAAGAAAGAAAGAGAGAGAGGGGGGAGAGAGAAAGGGAGAGAGATAGAGAGAGCGAGCGGGAGAGGGAGAGACAGACAGGGAAATTACACTTGGAGAAAAAGGAAAATAGAAAGTTTTGGTTTTTCTGTGTATGTGTGAATGTATGTATTTAATATGTGTGTATGCGTATGTGTGTGTTTGTATGCGAGTGCATCTCTCTCTCTCTATCTATCTATCTGTTTAATTATCGATCTATATATCTATATATTATTCTATCACTGTCTGTGTATGTATGTATGTTTTCTTTTCTCTCTCTCTCACGCTCTCTCTCTCTCTCTCACGCTCTCTCTCTCTCTCTCACGCTCTCTCTCTCTCTCTCACGCTCTCTCTCTCT
>NC_069004.1:23381813-23385058 GCF_001194135.2 Octopus bimaculoides
TTCTCTCTCTCTCACGCTCTCTCTCTCTCTCTCACGCTCTCTCTCTCTCTCTCTGTTTCGTTTAGAGTTTAATTCCGATCGGCCACCTGCTTTGTAACAAGGTTGTAAAAGCATCTTGTTTTGTTCCATCATCTTTGAAATCTTCAGAAAGTCTTGCTGATTTTTATACTCCCCGATATCGCGATCATTTGTAGATATACGAATTCAGGAGTTGTATGTATGTATGTATATATGCATGTATGTATGTATGTATGTATGTATGTTTGTATTATGTGTATGTATGTATGTATATATGCATGTTTGTATGTATGTGTGTATGTATGTGTCTATCTATCTGTCGGTCTGTCTGCCAGTTTGCTTGATTCCGGTTGTGTCGGTCTGTCGTCAGTCTGTTAGTCTTGTCCGTACCCATTACTTTTCTGATAATTATTTCCCCACCACCCTCTTTTATCGGCTGCTCTCACTCTTCGTGCATTTCTTTTCGTTGCTTTTCTCTTTCTTCTTCCACCACCATCGTTAAAAGAAGAAAAGAAAAGAAAAAACTCCTTCAAACTTCAGAATTACACAAAAAGATATTCCTTTTTTTTTTTTTTTTTTTTTTTTTTCTTCAAGAGACAAAACGAAACGGTCGAGGAAGGTGGAAACAGAAGGGGAAAGAATGAATAACTGAGAGAGAGGGAGAGGGAGAAAGAGAGAGAGAGAGAGAGAGAGAGAGCGAGATTGGTAGACAGATAAGCTGACCAATATATATATGTCTCTCTCTCTCTCTCTCTCTCTCTCTCTCTACCGATGGTCAGTTATACATATAGATTGATAGGTAAATAGATAGACAGATAGACAAACAGACATACAGATAGGTAGAGAGATAGAGAGCTAGACAGATAGATAGATAGATAAGTAGATAGACCAATGGTCAGTTATATATAGAGAGAGATAGAGAGATAAACAGATAGACAGATAGATAGACAGACAGACAGATAGACAGATAAATAGACAGGCAGACAGACAGACAGACAGACAGACAGACAGACAGGCAGATAGATAGATAGATAGATAGATGGATAGATAGGGGTGGGCACCAGTGAACCAGGACAATTGAATTGAATTGAATTTTAAGGCAGCGAGGAAAATGGCGAGGGTGGATAAAGGAAAGGAGGGTGTTGGTGAGATAATGCGTGCGTGCGTGCGTGTGTATGTGTGCGTGTATGCTTGTAAGTGTCTGTTAAGTGTGTGTGAGAAAGAGAGAGAAAGTACGAGTCTGTGTGTGTATGTGTGTGAATGAGAGAATGTGTTAGTGTCTATAAGTGTGAAGGTGAAAGAGTGTGTATGAAAGAGAGAAAGAGTGTATCTGTGTGGATGAGAGTGTACGTAAGTATGAGTGTATCTTTGTGTGTGTGTGTATCTTTGTGTGTGTGTGTGTGTGTTTAAATTGCTAGGAGAAGGTGAGGGCGTCGGTGTTTGCATGGTGAAAGTTTGGAGAAAATGAGCGGGGACTGTCAGAAAGATATTGGATTGCAGGAGTATGTAGACACACACACACGCACGCACACACTATTCTTTGATCAGACCAAAAATATCGCCATGTTTCTATATGTATTTGTGTGTGTGTGTGTTTATGTGCATATGTAGATGTGTAGTTCTATGTATTACTGTGGTGGGAGGGGCATATTACATAAGGCTTATTATACAGACACATAAATGTGATAAATGTGTGTGTGCGCGCGCGCATATATATATATATATATATATGTGTGTGTGTGTGTATATAAACTTCTAATTATTATTATTATTTAAAAGAATTTTATTCTCTCCCTCTCTCTCTCTGTTCGCTATTATATATTTTCGGCATACTGCGTGGGTGTGTGATTTTTGTGTTTGTTAAATTGATGTAGAATATGGTGTATATTTTGGAAACGCGTGTTATGGAGGACATTTTTTCATCTCTACATATGTATATTCACTTTCTCTTTTTAATTCAGAGTCAATTTTGATCGTCCACCTGCTTTGTGAGAATCTTGTTTTAACCATGATCCTTAAATCTTAAAGTTTCACAGATTTTTATCCCCCCAGATATCATGATCATTCGTGGCATATGAATTAAGCATTCGAATGTATGTTTGATTGTGTGTGCGCACGCTCACGTCTTTTCTTTCTTTCTTTCTTTCTTTTTTTTTGTTTATTTCATTTAGAATCAATTTTGATCGTCCACCTGTTTTTTTATAGCAAGGTTGTGAAGGAAAGCATCTTGTTTTAACCGTTATCCTTTAAATCTTGGCGGTCTTGCAGATTTTTGTTGTCCCAGATATTGCGATCGATTGAAGAGCTTTCTCTGGCCAAGAACCAAAATTCAGCTATTATACATGCATGCATGTGTGTGTGTGTGTGTGTGTGTGTGTGTGTGTGTGTGTTTGTATACCCGGCTTTTAATGCATAAGTATGTGTTTCATTGTACTCGTGTGACCATTGTATGCATGTCCCTGTGACACAACACACTTGTCTTCATGTAAAGTTGTCATTGTATGTACACATACATACACATAAAACTTTCAGTGTGTGTGTGTGTGTGTGTGTGTGTGTTCGACAAAAGAGACCGATTGAATAAGTACCAGGCTTAAATAAAATAGGTACTGAAGTCGATACCGTGTTTCCCCGAAAATAAGACCTGGTCTTATATTAATTTTGCATTAAAAAAAACGCACTAAGGCTCATTTTCGAGGGATGTCTTATATTTTTGTGGAAAAAATCCAAGAAAGACAAAAAAGTCTCATGTCCTCGTGTAAAAGGAATAAATTGTAAAAAGGAAACCCATGTTTTTAGTTCCCAAAGTTTATTCGTTTATTGTTTTTCGTCAAGTACAAACATTTCATCCTCTTCTGGAACATAAATCATCGAAATCCTGAACTTCAGACTGAATTTCTTGCAGAATCATGGACCCCAATCTCTCATGTTTGGCGATATAACTTTCCTTAAATGAACACTTTTTGTCCAAGTACCCTCCTCGTAGTGCATTGGCAAAGCAATTGTTGGTAATTTTATTTCATGAATTCTTCACCCATTTCACGACTATTTAGAGGTTGCGTTTGACAAAGTTTCCACGCTAATTTCTCTCCATTCTATGTTCGATATATTCATTCACTTCCATCCGCAAATAATCCTTGAAGGGCTTTTTTATTTTACAAGAATTAATGTTTGTAGATATGAAGTCATTTCTGTGGGAATCATTATGTGGTCAATTCTTCTTTCAG
>NC_069004.1:23385188-23386420 GCF_001194135.2 Octopus bimaculoides
ATTGCTAAAATACAAGTAACTCTTGCACTTTCGTATCCCGTTGAGGCAATGTTGATTGACGAGGCATCTGTCTGTTCAGTTGTCGTTTTAGATCCTTGGCCCATAAATACTGCAGTCTCATCCATACAAATTATTGGAGAGATTGTCTTTAGAAAAGTAGATACCATCAACGAAGGACTTGAATGCAAGTGCACGTTGGATCACTTCAGCATGCTCCAACTTGAACAATGTTGCCTATCTTCTAAGAGAGAGAGCTCATATCGCCCAAGGAAGTTATCCAACCAATGAGCTAATGCTTTGAATATCTCTGGGGGTATATCCAACTGTAGTGCCATTCCAAGAGCAAATTCTTGAATATCAGCCCTACGTACAACCAAAGCCTTTGTTCTTCTGTTAGGAATCCATGCCGAGGTGATATCTTCCAGCTTCGAAAATAACGGTTGTCGACCTGATCCACACTTGCGCTTCTTAGTAATTCCCTCATCCATCTGTCTGCTGAGATTATCGTGCTCTGCTCGCCATTTTCAAACCATTCGGAAATCCAACATCTTCTCCTTACAGAAAGCCATAAGATTCTTACGTGACTTTTCCACAATTCTTTTCTTGTACTCCACGGAATAACTCTTTCTTTTTGCACTCATCTTGCCTGGGGGACAAGAGAGTCAAACCAAGGGAGTCAACTCCGTGTCTGCGCGCTTAGCGCAGACTTTAGCCAAGCTACAGTAGTTGGTTTATTTTGCAAGCATCACATGGTCTTGCTAACAAGCTGGTACATTTTTGACTAGGTCTTATTTTCGAGGTAGGGTTTATATTAAAAATATCTTGAAAAATCATGGTAGGTCAGAGTGGGTCTTATTTTCGGGGAAACACGGTACATTCGATTAAAACCTGTAAGCTAACGGTTCAGCAAAAGCGACGGATAAAATAAATACCAGATAAAATAAGTATTAAGACATTCATTTTCTAAAACCTTTCCAGGCGGTGCCTCAGCATATATATATATTATATATATATAATACAAATAATAAATGAGTATATGCATATATACGTACTTGTATGTACATACTTACATCTACCTTTATATATAGATGCATATCTGGGTACAGGACATTGCAAACAAAACGTAGACAAAATGATAAACAAGTGCAGAAAACACACAGGCCACATAGAGAACATTTCCTTCATCAGCTGCCACCATTCAACACTGGCGTTATATATATATATATATATAT
>NC_069004.1:23386469-23388894 GCF_001194135.2 Octopus bimaculoides
TATATATATAACCACAGAGTTACTATCGGGTTTGCAGTAGAAAATAAGATGCCTCGTGATTGAAAATCGAGTTTCTTAATCCTTCATTTAATGTTTTAATGAAGCGGAATTTTCTGTAAAATATATGCATGAGTTTCGTGCCAAAATATATTTGGGAAACGCTGTACTAATATTATGAATAACATATCTGTTTTCAGTAACAAACTATTTCGTATAGAGGGCATAAAGATTAAAATAAAGTAAATTTCGCTTTGTTGTATGGGATTTCGCTTTGTCTTATGGAATATAAAGCGTCGAAGTGATCGCAGAGCAACGTGAAATGAAGTGTTTTACCCAAGAACACAATGCACCACCTGGTCTAGGAATTGAAATCATGATCTAGTGAGCTGAGTTCAACACCCTAACCACTAAGCCATGCACCCTCATTATAAATATAGCTCTGATGCTCTAACGCAGGAACAAGTGCCATGGGACCCATGTTCACCAAAGAACCGAGTTGTCAGAAAAGGAAAGGAAAATTGCTATATTATTCAACTAGAGATCAGTTTCGATCTCGGATCTTTTCTGTTTGGCTGCCAATTTTCAATCGCTTCAATTTGCATTTGAATTGATTTCATAATTGGTGTAATGATGTAGTTTTATATGCTAATCAATGCCATGGAATTCATTTTCGCCATAAATCAGTAAATAAAGTTATTAACTTTTAAAGTTTGCAAATTTTGGGTAATTTTAGCCAATCGTAAGCCAGACACATTCATGCCTGTATCCATAGTAACAAGCCAAACACGAGGACTCTTTTGTCTGCGAGATAGCACGTGCTGAGAAATATATTCTACGCGAAATGTGCCCATCTGCTGCTTGTATACTAGCCGAGAGATGTTTTTGCATAATCGTATGAATTCCCGAGTATAGAATACAAATTCGCAACAACTTTCTGAAAATTCCAAAAAATTAAAGAAAGTTATGTCGTGCGTAAAGGAGAAGTTGAATTTATTTACAGTTTCATGTTAAAACGCATCACGCACAAAATGACAGCTTCCAAATCCTGTTTTCTGATTGGGTGAAAATGATCAAACTTTAAACCTCTACAACTTTAAAAAAAAATTTCTGGAAAAAGTGAAATACCTCCTGAGATTCAACTTGGAAAACTACATTAATACACTAAATTTTGAAATTTTCAATTAACTTCAAAATTTCCATAGATGAAACCAAACAGAAAAGATCCTTGATCTCTGCTGTCCGGACCCGTTTTGGGGCATTCAACTAACGTATATTGTTCCACCACATCGTTCGGAAATGTCATACTTTGTAAACCCCACCACCATCACCAAAACATCGCCTCGTTAATACATCTTTAAATCTGAATACAAAACAGAGAGCTGTCAACAGGAGCGAACGTCCTACCAACACAACAAACCACGTGATTAAACTGCCTGAAACCAAAATGCCTGCTGATAACTACCGAAAAGCATAACAGTCATAGACAACACTGCCAATCATTTAATTAGCCTAAAGCGGAATATGTTGATACTTATCAAAAATATATGACGTCGCCGACGATACTACCAGTCACGTGATTATTTCTGAACCCAAACTTATCTGCTGTTATCAGTCAATAGGAATTGAACGTTGGACGTCATCGATAACGCTGCGAACCACGTGATCGATTACTTAACAAACCACAAGAAAAATTTAAAGATGCGCTAAATATTTTGAATACTTTGAACTAGCAGTTCTCACGCCGACAGAAATCAGATCAACCTCACCTTTCCCTGCAAAACATTAATGAACATATTTTGCCCTTCCTTTATTAATGAAAATACAAAATGGTTTGTATTGATATTAACCACAAGTAGGCTTTGTAACCAGCTGAGTAGAAAACCCTTCCTGTGTGCGCGGGGCTGGTCGTGTTATCAGAATGAATGACGAAAGAATACCCAAAGTCCTATTGTACTGCCAGCTTGATAGCGGGCACAAGGATGTTGGTCGACCCAGCAGTCAATATAGCTCACACCAGATAAGGTATTGGTTTCCTCATCGCTAGTCGCTAATTCATTCCTTCTAACTTAGGTTAACTTCTCTTAGCATAGCGTTCTCGCCATCCTACTAACAGCGTAACCCTGTTGTCTCTCTGCAACATCTTTGAGCTAACAGCCTTGTAGTGAACAGAATGGAGATCGTCGGGTCAAAATGGTTTAAGACACTTTGTTTTAACCAGCATTAACAGGCCTAGGAGTGCAAGGTAAAGGAGAAAAGCGGCTGCACATATACCGCCTGCACTGACCCGTAATCCTCATACTTGCAACATCTACTGTTGTTTTTGCAAATCGTTGGTGGGATTCGATATAATTGAGAAGAAAAGTGCAGGTTGTCGGATCCTCATACGTTGAAAGCGACAGGAGGGTCCATCATACATACATATATA
>NC_069004.1:23390052-23393537 GCF_001194135.2 Octopus bimaculoides
GCAAAATAAGGGCTCCAGAAAGGTATTAGAAAAACACTATCACGTGACCTTATTAGGAGCTGTGATTGGTCAGTTTGCGTTCTGGCGGGAACGGTACGAAGCAGTTGCCGCTTCAAATAATAATTAGTCATGTGATGACAGGGAAAGATGTTTTCTACTACGCCCGCGCTTGTTTATATATAATAGTGAGAAGATGGTTTGTTTTGTATATAATGGCGATAGGTAGTTTCACTACATATATATATATATGTGTGTGTGTGTGTGTGTATGTATGTATGCATGTATGTATAAAAGATAGAGGTAGAAATAGCACAGAAGAAGTCTAAGGTATTTCAATTTAAGAGGGAATTTAATAAAATTTTTATATATAAAAACTTGATTTGTATAGATCTCTAATCTTTATTTCAAACTATACACACACACACACACACACACACACACACACACACATATATATATATATATATATATATATCATATTGTATCATGTATATTGATATAAATTTGAAATGGTTGTAAGCCAATAAAAAAAAAAACCACAAATAAATGTTTTGAACCCATTATTGATGTGTCTCGGGATTAAGCAATTCTATCGCTGCTGCTGCTGGATGCTTTTCGTCTGCTACTGATACTTTTGTGTTTTTCTAAGCATTGTACGTCTATGTGAGATGCTTCTTCATATCAGAAATAACCCTTTCTACTGGCGGCACAAAGCCTCATGTTTGTGGGGAAGGGAGTAGTCGATTACATCGACTCCAGTACTCAACTGGTACTTAATTTATCGACTCCGAAAGGATGAAAGGCAAAGTCGACATCGGCAGAATCCATACAAGAAATAATGCCACACGTATCTAAACGTCAACACAGAGACACATACATAGACATACATACACGCTGTCTTTCTCTTTCTCTCTCTTACACACAAACACACGTGCGGGATCAGATTGCATGAGAGCGCTACTGTTAACATGTAATCAGTACAACCCGCTGCATATTCGGGTCGGCAGTCACTAAACTGGTAACCCCGTGAAGCATATTTGTGCAAGAGATTTTCAACACCTTGCAAGTACGAGAAACAAGAAACAAGGGCGGATGAAATCGTGAGTCAATTGCTCATCCAATGATGCATACATATAGTCAAGGCCGGCGCTAGAAAGTGTGGGGCTTAAGAGAATTGTCAGGGTCGGGGGAGCTCTACTCTATAAAGGCTTAAGATTGATGTTTTATGTTTTGTGTAGTACGCCAGTCCCGGCCGCGAAATTTTTTTCCAACAAGAGTTCCGGACCCCAATCAGAGTTCACCTTCTTGTCAAGTTAACAAATGTTGGCATTCAAAATGGCCACCTGTTTCTATGCGAATCTTGTATTGTGCTCTCACTCAGATGCCAGTATCATCGATACTGAACACATACACTTGTTAGCGGTAGGTTTGAATTACTATAGCAATTTTTGTAAACGACCGTGCGGAAGGAGAGGTGACGAGAATGGCTCCTTTAGTACATCGCACGGTCGATACAAATAAAATATGAAAAAGGGTAAATGAGTATAAGTGCCAGAAGGAAAACTGAGACACAACCGGTAGAAGGTTTAAGAGAAGATTTTATTGATAGGTTAACATGTGTGTGCGTCATATATATAATAATAGACAGGCCGTCATGTATACAAAGTGTGTGTGTTCAAACATGGATATATGCGTGTGCGATAAGTACAGAGCATTGAAAGAGTCTATGATATGACGTTAGAAGAATGTTCAGACACAAGGATGATAAATACCAGTTCGTAGTCAATGTACACGATAGTTGAGATGCTGCATCAAGAAGTTGAGGCTGCAATGCAGAGCCGGTGAGTGGCACATGTCGTATAAGAAGTTGTGGCTACGACGCAGAACCAGTCTCTTGCTATGTATATATATGTAACGGTTAGGTTTTTTGTGAAGGCTGCAATTCTCTTGTTCGGGTTCACCAATTGTAACTGGTAAGATTGATTAGGTCCACAATAATATGAAATGTCGAAGTCAGCAGTTGTGACGATGAAAATTTGTTGTTATAACGACAAGTTGCAGGATGTGAAAGATGAACAATGCATGAAGTTTTTAGAAAGTATTTATTTACCGTTACGTTGAAAAATACCATACCTCGACGGGCGAAGTAAAGTTTGTTTGTGTCCTCTTCGTTGTTTAGTAGTAATTACAGAGAGAGATAGAATGACGTTGTAAGAGAACAGAATTAGAGCTAGTGAGAGTTGTAGGGTTGTGGGACGTTGTTTCACAGTTGCTGGCAGTAAACTTCATTTCTCCCTCTGGCCGAGGTTCTAACTGGTCAGCCAGACTTCGTTCTCATTGAGTCGTCACCATGTGACTGAACTGGTTGAGTCGTCACCGACTGGTGACTAAACCAACTTTTTGCTTGGGGTTTCTTGCTTTTATAACAATCCAGAAGGATAGACATATCATTGAGAACAATAGATTTAGTTGGTGGTCTTGTTATCTCTATTCTAGCTTTTGGAGAAGTAGAAGAGGTTAGAGAGGGTCAAGTGGTGAAGACATTATTTCAGCCTAGCTAAAGGCATTTGGAATATGTAAAACTGCTGTCAGAGAAAAACCATTGTTCCACCGTGGGAAAAGTTCTGTTGCAGTGTTAATTTAAATTTGGCTATGGTGGATCGAATCCACTTCATGCATGCAAGATTCACTACATATACATATATACGACGGGCTTTCAGTTTCTGTCTACCAATTCCACTCACAAGGCTTTGGTCGGCCTAGGGCTATAGTAGAAGACACTTGCCCAAGGTGCCACGCATGGGACTGAACCCGGGACCATGTGGTTGGGAAGTAAGCTTCTTATCACACAGCCACACCTGCGCCTATTCTCACGGCCACTGAATATCTTTTCAAGAATATTTCTATAATAAATCAAAATTGATTCTTTATTAGATGTTCGATAGACTGCATATATCGCTATGGTTGCAAACCACATGATCGCATACATCTTTGGTTACAAGTGTGTATATGTCTGTCTGTCTGTCTGTTTATGTGTGTGTGTGTATGTATGTATGTATGTGTACGTGTGTGTATGCAGTGTGTATCTGTCGGTCTCCCTCTCTTTCTTTCCCCCTCTTTCCCTCCGTCTTCATCACTCTGTCTGTCTCTCTCTTTCACCTTCCCTTCCAGACATGCGCTGTCTTTCTATTTGAGCGCGTGCGAGTAATACACACGTATGATCTTATGTATACGGATCAAATCCCAAAGAATCTACGAGCTGACACCTATGTTGTTGCTAGAAATGATGGGAAGTATAGATTCTTTTATTCTTTATTCTTTTACTTGTTTCAGTCATTTGACTGCGGCCATGCTGGAGCACCGCCTTTAGTCGCTAAGTTACGGGGATGTAAACACACCAGCATCAGTTGTCAAGCAATGATGGGGAGACAAACATCGACACACACACACATATATATATATATATATATATATATATATATATA
>NC_069004.1:23393597-23394572 GCF_001194135.2 Octopus bimaculoides
CAGAACTTTGTGGTTGGTAGGTAAGCTACTTATCACACAGTCATCCTGCGCCTAAATAACTTATTCTATGTAGATATATACGCACGAACCAACTGAGGAACACCTCCCTTAAATCGCACCTTACTCTCTTGTGCTTGCAAGCAACTGATGCTCCCAGGAGACTGATAATTTGGTAGACAGCTCCTAGAAATAGCCGTCAGACGCACACGCACACACACACACACACACACACACACACACACACACACGTATATAAATCTAAGAAGTACACGACTGTGTCATCTTCCTTCCTCATTACGCTTATATATAAGTATACATTAATCTGGATCGCTCTGAGTGCTAGGCACTTAGGTCACCCTTGCATATGCGAATGGTGGAAAATTAATGTCCCACACTGAAATACATAAATGCATATATACATATATTCATGCATACACGCACAAACACACAGAGACTCACTCATTCACACGCACGCACACACGCAGACACATACACCCACACGCACGCACAACTGACACTAACTGGTACTCCGTCGGTTTCGACGACGAGACTCAGTTGAACCGATCAACAGAACAGCCTGCTAGTGGACGCACAAGTGGTTGAGCACTCTACAGGCACGCGTACACTTAACTAGTTCTCAGGCAGATTAGACGTGACACAATGTGATACATAAAACACAGTGCATTTTAGATTTAAAAGTTATAATACATTGGTGTAATAAAAATTTGAGATGATAAAACATTAAAAGGACGTGCTAAAATACCACGAAAATAATACAAGAATTTGAAAATTCCATGTACGGCCGTTCAGTGACGTGCCAAGTAATATGATATATTTCATTTTTTTAAAAACCATTATTCAATTACATACCAGCCACTCAAGAAAAAAAGTGGCTGGTATGTAATTGAATAATAGTATTTCTGTATTTGTTTTTTTTTTGTATTGTGTGAAAACATCCTGGTGAGGGGAGTGCCA
>NC_069004.1:23395750-23396151 GCF_001194135.2 Octopus bimaculoides
CAAAGGAAAGGCAAAGGCCGATACAGCTTGGCACCTGTGACGTCGCAACTCATTTCTACAGCTGAGTTAACTGGAGCAACGTGAATAAAGTGCCTTGCTCAAGAACACAACACTCAGCCCAGTCCTGGAATCGAACTCACAACCACACGTTCGTAAGCTCGACGCTCTAACCACTGAGCCATGCGCCTTCACACATATATATATATACATACATACATACATATATATATACATATATATATATATATATATATAAGGTTGAGGAGGGTGTTGGATTTAACTAAACCCATAGATACTGGTAATACCGAGTAAGTGCTGTATACCGACTAGTTATGCCCCTGTCGTTGAATGAACAGGATTGGGGATTATAAGGCGTGTATCCTCTTTATCCTTTTATATAT
>NC_069004.1:23396853-23399971 GCF_001194135.2 Octopus bimaculoides
CCATAAACCCACCCCATCCTCACATCCCCACATCTCAACACCGCCCCACCACCACTCTACATCACGTCACACCACACCACACACCACTACACCACATCACACCACCTCGCATACACATGTACTGACCAGATTCCCAGCACCCACACTATCATCCACACACCCACACATTACAGACGCACACACACACGCACACATCCACACGTCAAAGTCACTAGCCCCTATCCACACGCACACACACACTCTCACATACACATACGTACGCGCGCCTTCATTTTGGGATCACCAATACTTTATTATCTCTGGTCTAACTATCTTTATCCAGCCAGTCGCCATGATTGACCGCTAACTCCAAAAGTTTTTTATTCCCTCTCTGTTTATTTTCTCGTGTTCCTTTCTGTTGAAGAGCGTAACTCGAAATGTAAAAGACTTTCTCACCTTCCCTAGCATCAAACTAATGCACCTGCTTGTTGTTTATACACCTGTCTTCGTCTTTTGTTTTTCTGTAAATTTCAACTATATATATATATATATATATATATCATGTTGAACCGTTAATCCTTACACATATTTTCTCTCTGGGCTTTTCGTTCTCTCTCTCTTTTTCTTCTCAATCCTTACTGTCGAAGAGCATAAGCTCGAAACGTCAAAGACTTTTCCATTCTTCCCGAGCGTTAAAACTAATACACCTGCTTGTTGTTCCTTCACCTGTCTTCGTCTTTTGTTTTCTGTAAAGTTGTACTATATATATAGATCTTTCATCTTTTACTTGTTTCAGTCATTAGACTGCGGTCATGCTGGGGTACCCCGCCTTGAATTTTTAGTCGAATGAAGCGACTTATTTTTTAAGCCTGGTACTTATTCTATCGGTTTCTTTTGCGGAACTACTAAGTTACGGGGACGTAAACACACCAACACCAGTTGTCAAGCGGTAATGGGGGCGACAAACACAAACACAAAATCTCTCTCTCTCACACACACACACACACACACACACACATATACGACGGGCTTGTTTCAGTTTCCGTTTACCAAATCCGCTCACAAAGCTTTGGTCGGCCCGAGGCTATTTTAGAACCCAAGGTGCCACGCAATAGGACTGAACCTGGAACCATGTGGTTGGGAAGCAAGCTTCTTACCACACAGCCACTCCTGCGCCTATATGTGTATACACACACACACACACACACACACGAACGGTTTAAATTAATGTCCCACTCTAAAACGCATACATATGCATACATGCAGACACACACACACAAGCGCAAACTACTGAGGACACGCATATACTGTATATTTATTCTTGAAGGTGACAATCTCAAAGAAACACGATAAGACGATACTGTGTCTGTGTGTGTCTGTGTGTAAACTTAACTATATGGGTTTTGAGTGATTTGTACGGCTGATTTTGGCTGCTTGCCGTTACTCGTGTTAAATCCAGAATCATTTAATGTTTTGTATTAAACTATTTATTCATAGATATGAATATCAATGCACACAGGTTTTCGCCAAAACTGAACCTTATTTCAGAAGCGGCCCGATAAGCCTTTATCGTTTAAGATATACGACTCTGATAGCTAGAAAAGATAGCTATATCTTCGTGCTGTGAGAGGTGGGGAAATTGTATCAAATGATTCAAATGATTCCTTTTAATCCAGGTTTGAGTATTGACCAAGAAACCTGTCTTCTCATAGACCTCTATTGCCTCTCTGGACTGATTGTAGCACACACATTTCAATTTATAATCATGTTTTGATGGAAAATTCATGGAAAATTCCATCGATCATATGGTTGCAGTCACTTGGTATGCTGTGGCCTATTTCTCATTACGGAGCTGACAGATACATTTTCAAATCTAAGCTCCGATATATATATATATATATATGTATATATATATATATATATACGATAAGACTATGTGTGTGTGTGTATGTGTGTGTGTGTGTATGTGTGTGTGTGTGTGTGTCTGTGTCTGTGTGTAAAGGTGTGCTAGGAATCTTAATCCTAATTTCCTAATTTTCCCCTGCTATCAATGTTCACAGAACACCCCAGTACAACAAAGAATAAATAAAGAGGCAACTTTCATCAATAAACATCTTCCACAACTAAATATGAACACATAACATAATACAGAACCCTTCAATTAATACCGCTAACCCCATACATCCCATACACCATTCACATTACAGATTTATATCTACCCTAATTGCACCAAATCCAGAACTACTTACCTCCCTTACACATAATACTCAGGGACTAGTAGACCTGACGCCGTTCAGTAATCGCTGTGCATTCAAAGCAATGATTAATAACTTTACGAAACCGGTATGTTTTTCAATCTCTTTAACAATTTACAATAATGACTTTTATTACTTTTATTCCTACCTCAGTTTATGTAATTGCATTTATCTATCGTTACTTTTCATAAAAAGCCTTTACTTTTTTTTATTTCTAATGTGCATTTTCGCTTATTTTTCTTCTTACTACATAAAAGGAAGAAGCCACAAGGTTCGATCTTGTCTCGTTGAGCGGCGACTGCTCGCAGAGCACACTTCACTGGCTGAGCCTCTAGGCTAGTCCGCTTGTCGCATCTCCTGAGGCAATGCCCTGCGTAACGGCGAACGACGATTTCATACCACATGAGATGGCTGCAAAGAGCAACATACCACACCTTTGTATATATTGTAAATAAATACTAATGGAGAACCTGTGTTTTGCCTCTTCTTTACTCGACTGCTGGAGTCTTAGCAACACGAAGAATAAGAAATTAATGGGAGAAAGGCGATATTCAACCGATATCCAGAACTTTTTTTGTCCAACCCATGTGTATATGTGTGCGCGCGTGTGTGTGCGTGCGCGTGTGTGCTCTTTTATTCGCATTAAATGCATATTGAAAGCTTAAAACACGTGCTATCGTTATATCATTGTTTTGTCGTTTAACGATTGTAGTCACGCACAAAATGACAGCTTCCAAATCCTGTTTTTTGATTGGGTAAAAATGATCAAACTTTAAACCTTTCTAACATTTTAAAAAAGATTTTTCTGGAACAAATGAATTAGGCCCTTATATTCTGCGTGAAAAATCGAAACAATACATCAAAATTGAAAATTTTCACTCAAT
>NC_069004.1:23401441-23403854 GCF_001194135.2 Octopus bimaculoides
GCCAGTACTCATCGCGCAAAAGATATGAAAACCTTCCTTTCTGAAAGAAGAATTGACCACATAATGATTCCCACAGAAATGATTTCATATCTACAAACATTAATTCTTGTAAAATAAAAAAGCCCTTCAAGGATTATTTGCGGATGGAAGTGAATGAATATATCGAACATAGAATGGAGAGAAATTAGCGTGGAAACTTTGTCAAACGCAACCTCTAAATAGTCGTGAAATGGGTGAAGAATTCATGAAATAAAATTACCAACAATTGCTTTGCCAATGCACTACGAGGAGGGTACTTGGACAAAAAGTGTTCATTTAAGGAAAGTTATATTGCCAAACATGAGAGATTGAGGTCCATGATTCTACAGGAAATGGTTTTGCAAGAAATTCAGTCTGAAGTTCAGGATTTCGATGATTTATGTTCCAGAAGAGGATGAAATGTTTGTACTTGACGAAAAACAATAAACAAATAAACTTTGGGAAATAAAAACATGGGTTTCCTTTTTTTTACAATTTTTTCCTTTTACACGAGGACATGAGACTTTTTTGCCTTTCTTGGATTTTTCCGCAAAAATATAAGACATCCCCCGAAAATAAGCCTTAGTGCATTTTTGGATGCAAAATTAACATTTTCGGTGAAATACGATATAAACGTTTCAGTATTTCTAGAAGTACGTTTTTTTTTTACTATTTAGTGACTAATTTACAGTGTTAGTTCAGTTTCGATTCTACCTGATTGCAAATAATCAAATTTGTTAGCCATACAAGATTTGTATTTTTGTCTCTTATGGAGTGAGTAGGGAGTGGTTAAGAACTATGAATTTCAGAGGTGTATAGTTTGAGAAGAGGTGAGTGTTACATTTCGTTTGACTAAGCTGTGATTTAATAGGCTCTGATCCCCTTTTTGCCTAGCCGCAATGCTTCGACTTTCCGCATAACTGTAGTAGGAATATTTGGCAGAGTCCCCAAACACCAACTCGCTGCCTAGGAATGGAATTCGAATCAGTGTCTTCAGACGTAAATATGATTAAATTACATAAAAGAGGTTTGTCAAGGATTGATAACATCAACGAACAACTGACCACTCAAATCTCTGGTTGAAACATTAAGAACTTTTTAACAATACCTGGGCCGACCAACAGATGCTTAACTCATTAGAATCTCAATGCTTTAAACAACACATGAGAAGATATGTCTACTTAATTCCAGTTTCCTAGAAGAAAATATAGCTTTCAAATGCTCATGCCAGTAGACTAATCATCTAAAGGTTGTATAGCCTTGACCACTAATCGTTTACTTATCCGAATGCTAAGGGGAAATTTACATAATCCGTTTAACTGACCGAGTATAAATTGCGCGCGTGTGTATACTTGTGCATGCTTGTGTTTGTGCATGTGTTAGCGCGTGTGTGTGCGTGTGTAGAATTTTATGCAAATTTTCTTATAAAATGAAGACATATTTCAGTCAATGAATCCCTTTAAATACAGTTTACCATAAGTGATTATCTATACATACATACATACATACACACACACACACACGCACGCACGCACACACACACACACACACACACACACACACACACACACACACACACACACACACACATATATATATATATACACATACATTACATACATACATACATACAGATAGACAGACAGACAGACAGCTACAGGTGTGATTGTGTGGTAAGAAGTTTGCTTCCTTTCTTTATGTTTGTCTGTCCTTGTTTGTCCCCTCTGTGTAACGCCTTTAATGGCGAATTTCATGAAATAAAGAAGTTTGCTTCCTAACCACGTGTTTCTAGGTTCAGTCCCACTGCGTGGCACCTTGGGTAGGTGTCCTCTACTATAGCCTCGGGATGACCAAAACCTTGCGAGTGTATTTAGTTGACGGAAACTGAAAGAAGTCCGTCGCATATACGTATCCATCTATGTGCGTGCTTTTGTGTTTGCCCCCACCTCCCACCGCTTGACAACCGGTGCTAGTGTGTTTTCGTCCCCGCAACGTAGCGATCTGACAAAAGACCGATAGGATAACTAGCAGGCTTTAAAAAATAAGTTCTGGGATCAGTTCATTCAACAAAACATTCTTCAAGGCAGTGCCCCAGCATGGCTGCAGTCTAATGACTGAAACAAGTAACACACACACACACACACACACACACATACACACATTTGTATGTATCTATTCTTCCCGAGGGTCAAACTAATACACCTGCTTGTTGTTCCTTCACCTGTCTTCGTCTTTTGTTTTCTGTAAATTCGAATTATATATATATGGATGTGTGTGTGTGTGTGTGGATGTGTGTGTGTGTGTGTGTATGGATGTGTGTGTGTGTGTGTATATACACGGCTATTGAATAAGAAACACGTGTCCATGACTGTTCTTCAGTTAAGAAGTCCGTTCT
>NC_069004.1:23403994-23405236 GCF_001194135.2 Octopus bimaculoides
GTGTCATTATTCAATTTTATTTCAAGGTTTCCTGCCAATAGAGAAAGAGCCAGTTTCTAACCTAGATCCAAGGCTCCTTCATTGGAATTTCAACATCAACAGGATATTTTTGTATGTATGTATGTATTTCTATAGCTGTCTATCTGTCTGTCTGTCTGTATGTATGTATGTATGTATACTCTTTACTCTTTTACTCTTTTGCCTGTTTCAGTCATTTGACTGCGGCCATGCTGGAGCACCGCCTTTAGTCGAGAAAATCGACCCCAGGACTTATTCTTTGTAAGCCTAGTACTTATTCTTACGGTCCTTTTGCCGAACCGCTAAGTTACGGGGACGTAAACACACCAGCATCGGTTGTCAAACGATATTGGAGGGACAAACACAGACACACGAACATAGACACACACATACATATATATATATGCATATATACGACGAGCTTCTTTCAGTTTCCGTCTACCAAATCCACTCACAAGGCTTTGGTCGGCCCGAGGCTATAGTAGAAGACACTTGCCCAAGGTGTCACGCAGTGGGACTGAACCCGGAACCATGTGGTTGGTAAGCGAGCTACTTACCACACAGCCACTCGTGCGCCTATGTATGTATGTATGCATGCATGTATGTATTTCTATAGCTGTCTGTCTGTCTATGTATGTATGTAAAGTCTCCTCTTCCTCCTTTTTCTTCTCCTCCTTCTTTTTCTTCTCCTCCTCCCCTCCATTATTATCATCTTATTCTTCTATTACTTCCTCCACCTTCTAATTCTTGTTCTTCACCGCATCTCACCGACCCAACCTTGTCAGACCGTCGCGTTGCTTCATTGATAATTACACACACACACACACACACACACACATACACACCCACACACACGCACAAACACACACACATACGCGCGCACGCGCACAGATGAACGTATATACAAACCTATGGATACACAAACACATGCAAGCACATACACTCACACGCACTCACACATACATTAATACGCCCACATTCGCACGCACACTCTCCCACATACACACGCTCATGCAAAACATTCGTACAACACACACACACACACGCACACACACACAACAACACACAGACACACACACACAGACATACACAAGTACGCTCCTTTTACACGCACTCACACACATACATCTGCAATCACAAGCACATACTTACACACACACGCATGCGCGCGCGCACACACAGCGTCCATGATTCATCAAAATTTGTTATTTGGAATTGTGATTC
>NC_069004.1:23405993-23406966 GCF_001194135.2 Octopus bimaculoides
ACACACACACACACACACACACACACACACACACACACACACACACACACATACACACACACATACACACACGCATACACACACACACAGAGAGAGGCGTAACCAGGATTTCAACACCGATGGAGTTCTGAAATATGAAAGCAAATAAACCATTAGCTATCGAATGTACGAATAGCAGAATTAATATAAGTACAGGATCTAAGTGTGTATGTGTGTGTGTGTGTGTGTGTGTAGGAGTAATTGTTGATAACAATCTCAGTTGGAGTGCCCACATCAACAATAAGGTCGATATAGCTCGTAGGATGAGCTCCTGGATACTAAGAACCTTCCGATCCAAAGAACAAGGTGTCATCATTCCACTTTTCTCCTCCTTTGTACGGCCACACCTCGAATACTGCTGACCCCCTGTGATCTTCCCATACAAAACAAAACATCTTGAAAATTGAATCACCCCAGAGGGCACTCACAAAACGAAATGAAGGCATGACTGATCTTGATTACTGGGACGGCCTTAAAGCATTGGGACTTTACTCTCTCCAGCGCCGCCGCGAGCGGTACGTCATTTGCACGATGTGGAGAATATACCGCCAGCATTATCCAAACGACCTCAACTTCAAAATTCATCCATGGCTAGGACCGCGGGCAATACGCCCCTACCCAATTCGCGATCACAACGCGTAAATACACTGCAGCACAATTTCTTTTCCTCAACAGGCCTTGCCCTATTTAACATTGTCCCAAAACAGATCAAAAAGGTAAAAGATCCCATTACCTTTAAACGGAATCTGGACAAATTTCTTCAAGGAATACCAGACAGACCACCTGTACCTAGATACAACTCACTCAACAAGAAGTCCCTACTCGAATGGACCACGATACCACAAAACTTGATTTTAAAAGTATCTAGATAATCCTATCAGGTGGTGCTATTAAATTAGACATGGGCTGGACCAGTCTTTGTTCGATATATATA
>NC_069004.1:23407385-23412557 GCF_001194135.2 Octopus bimaculoides
ACTTGGGTCTTGTATGCATTGTTCGAATTTCTTTGAAATAGGAAATATATGTATGTTCACTGGGTTTGTAAAAGAGAGAAAAGCTACAGGAAACCAAAAGACAAATGATAAGCAGTCAGCCACCCTACCCTAGTCGTTACTACTCCCCAATGTAGAATTCCTCACCATACAGGTGACAGGCACAGCCGTTAGATGCATTAGGGATCTATAACAATTAAAAGGGCATGACCCAACTGAAACATTAACAACTGTGTGACGTGAGGGTTAAGGGGGAAATGAAAGTGTCACCTCTGGAGTTTGCAAATGACCACTACACCGATAGGTAACTGGAGAGAATAAATTTCTGATCTATAAATGTCTTTGAATAACCAGTCACTCATCTGGGAAGGCCTTGAAATCAATGTTACCAACTGGGGGCTATGTGTGACCCAGTGATAATAAAAAGACTCAAAGGAGGTCTGCAACCAAATAACTTTACTGAACACTTTGCAACTGAATCAGTGGAGGGAAAGATGCCTCTCATTTACTTGACAATTTATGCACCTCATTGCAGAAATCACAATCTAAGTATATCTGAAAGGATAGTCTTACACTGTTGTACCATTGAATTACAAATAACGCTCATCTTTTGTGCTCGAGTGACCCTACAGCTTCCCAGAGTACAACTGCATTCGTCTTTGCTTAGATAAAATGACTAAATTGTGGGTGTTAAGTCCCCATGACATAGATGCCAACCTGGGGAATGTTACAGTGTTGAAATATACATATGCCATCAAGCTGTACCTCGAAATAAAAAGAGCAAATCCTATGCGCGATAGATATTTCCTGCAATCAGACTTGGACCCAATGCAGCAATAGATTTCTGACTAGCAACTCAAGCTTGCTGTGGACAAGTGCGTCACCATACACTTTGGGAGGAAAAATCCAGCCTTTACATACTCTCTTAGCAACACCAATCTCAAGAAGTCTTCTAGCGAATGTGATCTGGACAAACTACATCTCTAAGATTGTCAAGAAGGCTGAGGGTGTTCTTGCATCACTCAATAAGATCTTTGTCAGTCGCTCTCCAGCTACCTATTTAAAACTAAATTTACAATTTTACGTCAACACTTAGGATTTGCATCAGCAGTTTGGACCCCCTGTCTTGCTCGGTATATAAATCTTTTGGAAACTGTTCAGAAACGTGCAACAAAACGAATACCTGTCCTCAGGCATCTACCATACTCTGAACGTCTTGTTTTCCTGAGCATGGATACATTGAAGCTCAGACGTCTGGCAACTGACTTGGTAAACATCCATGATATTACACACCATCTTTCTAATATACTACTGTGGATCTCCATCTTACTATTTTGTTAGCGTAGATCTCCAAGAATTTTATATGCCTCCCCAGGGGTCATATGGAGCCCAGTTGAGAAGCACTGGACTAAACAATTGAGCCTTCAATCCTGACGAAATACAGAAAAGCTCGGCTTCTACAAAGGAATCTTTGTAAACCTCTGCAGCTGATATCGTCGACAATTGAAGCAGTTGTAGTCAGGATCGGTTGGATAAAAATAACAAAGGAATCCAAGAAACATATAAGTGAAGGGCGTCAGCTATGAAATTTTATATGAATTTAGCAATGGTGATGCCAGTTTGCAAGAGAAATTTTAATGAAATTGTGAACTTGTTAATTCATTGCTCACGACATTTGGTACACACCCGTCAGTATGTCGTAGGAGGACAAGCACTAAGTCTGTTTGTGTCTCACACACACATACACACACACACACACACACACACACTCATACATACATACATACATACATACATACATACATACATACATGCACGCATACATACATGCACACATGCATACATACATACATACATACATACATACCTGCACGCATACATACATGCATACATACATACATACATGCATACATACTTACATACATACATGCATACATACTTACATACATACATACATACATACATACATACATACACGATCTCTTTCAGACAGCACTTGCTAAACAACAGCATCAAAAACATTAACTTAATGCTGAAAAGTGAAGAAAACAATATCCTACATGTTGGCAGCCATCTCCTCAGGAAGCACTGTCTTCATGATGACCGGCCATATAACCTCAAAACAGCTGGACTGCCATACCTCAAAGAAGACGTGGAGGTAAAATGCTCAGCATACCAAAAAAAAAAAAAAAAAAAAAAAAGACCATGCATGTGTAAGTTTCTCGTAGACTTGAAAAAGATGGTACCATTGACATGAAACGATGCCTCTCTTGGAATCGTGACCATTACATCACATCACACTTCGATGGCTATGCATTTGCAATCCAAGAACAGGAGATTTTTATTAGATACTTAATCAACAAAAGAGACAGCGAAGTCTTTAGAGTTCCAAGATGCAACCGTAAATGGAGATTATGTTATACTTTTGCAGAAGACATCACACATGTGATTAGCAACTGTATAAAAATGTCATTAAGATACTACCTCTCTATACGACAAGACGTCGCAAATATACAATGCTATTCGGAAAAAGAGACTGTCCTGGAATAAATACAGAGAACCTCCCTGTTATTGAATACGAACACAAATATCAGCACAAGAAATACTGGTGGAACATTCCCATCAAAACATCTATCAAGTGTAAGCATAACAGGCCAGATATTGTTGTTTGGGACAGTCAAGGAAAAGTATGTGCCGTCATAAAAGTCAGCTGCCCTGCTGATGTGAATATCTCTTTGAAAATCGAAAAGAAAGAGGTTAACTATGGACAATTGCTTTGAAGCCTCCAGCTTCTATATCTGGATTACAAATTTAATAATAATTGGAGCGCTTGGTTTTGTAAGTAAAAGCTTAACTGTTAGTGTGGATAAGCTTGGAAAGAGATCAACCAACTGATTCGCACATTATAAATACAATCTGTAACCTTGCATAGTAAAACTATGCAAGATTTTTCTCAGGTTTAAAATGTGACATTTTTTTCCATTATTTACATTCTAAAGATGGAGCTTTGTATCTTGGTTAGAAACCAGCTCCTTCTTCTTCAGAAGAATTTGAATGATTAAAAACAAAAGAGACATGCATACATTTATGCATACATACATATAGATACACTGACAAGGTATTGGTTGGATCGGTACTGTATTAGAAGACTTGCCCAAGGTACTGCACAGTGGAACCGAACCCAAAACCACAAAACCATATAGTTGCAAAGCGAGGTTCTTAACCAAACCCGGATCCCTGCACCTATATATATGTATATGTATATGTATATACATATGTAGCGGGCTGGATGTGATGTGCCATATCAGTTCGATATGATGTAGCCCACTACTGAATGTAGCGTGTAGATGTAACGCTTGAAGGTTCTTACGTCAGAGTACCAGTAAACATCGAAGAATCAACACCAAGAAGGAAGAAATATTATTTACTTACGTTTATTCGTTTGCCCAACAGGTAGTTAAAGAGACAGTAGCAATTTGAGGGATAGAGACAAGGATGGCTTACTGGTTAGTAGTTTATAATGTAGAAAAGGGTTGTTTGTCAGTAGAGAGTGAGAGTAAAGAATGCATGGTGCTGACTAGAAAGGCATAAATGATAAAGGCGGCATCGCCTTTCTTGCGGCCGAAAGACTCTCTTCGCATGTCGAGCGAAGGGCGAAGGGAAGTGCTGATCTTGGTTAAGGCTGACGCAAAAGGGGTGCTGCTCCTTGGTCTGGCTGACACAAAAGAGGAAGAGATAGGAAATTCTCTCTGTTATATAGACTATGGTCAATAATGTAGGTCAAACCCTAAACAAAGGACTGACCTTTCCTTGACCAGCACAGGTCCTAGGGGTTTGAGTGTGTGGTGTTTGCGGGAGATTAGAAGTAAGACACCTACCTTCTCTTCGTCGACGGAGACCTCTCCGGTGGTAACGCACCCTTCCACGTGGCCCGACCCGAACGCTAAAAATAGCAGCTGCTGTCCCGCGCAATCTCGTCAGCAATGCCCGTCCTCACTTCCCTGTGGCAATGCTGCTGGCTTCATGATGAAACCATGATTTATCTACAAGTCCGAGAACCTGAGGGCCTTCAAAAATAAGAATAAAAACCTGCTGCCTGTCCACTGGATGCACAACCCCAAGGCCTGAATTACCAAAAGTCTAACTTGGAGTCGGTTCCACCAATGCTTCATCCCTCAAGCTAAGGAATACCTCCAAAACGTATGCATAGAATTCAAGGTGTTGTTTGTTATGGACAATGCTGGTGGTCACACTTTGGATCTGAATCACGAGGGAGTTCAAGTCGAGTTCCACCCTGCCAACACCACCTCCCTCATCCACCCTATGGATCAAGGCGTGATCCGTGCCTTCAATGCACTTTACACTCTGAACTCTCCAACACTTTGTGGATGCAATGGATTCGGGCGAGAATTTCAAGTTAAAGGAGTATTGGCGTAAATTCTCGATTGCAACGTGCCTGTCAGAGATGAAACCAGAAACTGTCATCGCATGCTGGACGAATGTGTGGCCAGGACTAAGATGGCTTCTCACTTGAAGATATTCAGCACGAAGCTGTGAACAATGTGGTGAAACTGGCAAAGGTACTTGGCAAAGGTTTTGACGGCATCACACAAGATGAGGTCAACGACCTCATCGATGCCCACTCTGAAACCCTGACAGACGAAGATTTGTTGGAGTTAACGAAGTCTGCCAGCGAGAAGGACGATGGGGTGGGCCTGGCAGTTGAACGTCTGTCCGACCTTTTAAGGACAGCAAAGCTATTGCAAGAGAAGGCGGAAGCAAGGGATCCCTATATGGTTCGGCCTCTCCAATTTATAAATACCATCGATGCTGCCATGCAGTTATATAAAACTCTCCTCACTACCATGAAGAAACAACGACAGCAACTTTCCATCACAATTTTCCTCAAGGCCACAAAGAAAACCTTGCACGAAGACACGACATCCCTTAAAATACCCGAAGAACAGGCGTCACCCGAAGAGCTTTAAATCTTCTCTCCTGTGCAGTCATTACCTTCATTATTTTCATCGTCATCGTTTTAAATCACTATCATTCATTATTGGTGAGTAACTGTACATTTTACTCTATTTTTAAAATTAAATTACTATTAAATATAATATAATATAATTTAATATTATATATATATATATATAT
>NC_069004.1:23417109-23418886 GCF_001194135.2 Octopus bimaculoides
TATATTGTATGTATGTATGTATGTATGTATGTATGTATACATATGTGTGTGTGTGTTTATGTCGTTGAATGCTCGAAATGAGGAGTAGATAGACAGCCAACTGATGAAGGGTCGTTCTCTGTGTTTACTTGTCCTGTTTTCCATTTTTTCTCCCGTTGTTTGCGTATTTAACTCGTTTGTATTCGTATTTCATGCTGTTTACATAGTTGGTGACGTCCTGTACCCATATATGTATATATATATATATATATATATATACATATAGGTGGTGCTCCAATATTACACAGTCCAGTGATTGAAATTAGTAAAAGGGTAAAATGATAGAGGAAAAGAGAGAGTTTTAGAATATAATGGGTTCTATGTCGACTTTGACTATGAGTATTCCAGTTCTTCAATCATTAAATAACAGACAAAGTGGGTGAGTATACCACGGACATTTTACACGGAATTTATAGGCAAAATCAGCGCGACATAGTGTTTGACAAAGTTGGTCCTTTGAATTGTAGATGGGTTTCCACAGTTTCTGCTTACCAAATTCCAGATTGGTTCGACCAGAAAATTTGATCATATATACAAGTTGTCCAAGGTGCCATGTAGTGGGATCGAACGTAAGACGTTATGGTTGCGAAGCAAACTTCTTAAACAACACACAACATTGTCGGTCTCTATGGTTGTACAACACCGACATAACGAGCAAACTCGCTTTTGAGAGGAGTCTCAAAATTAATGGCAAGGTCATCACATATCTGAGGCACGCAGACGATGTCGTCCTCAGAGCCGGCAGCATGCAGAAATTACAGGATTTAGTTAATAGAGTAAACGACGCAATTACTAAAGTTGGGTTTCGTCTAAACCTCCCCCACCCCCGAAAAAAGTAATGAAAATAAATAAAAGCATAACAATGAACAAGATTGCATAAGAAAAAACAAGAATATCGAAAACGTAAACGAATTTGTGTATCTTGGTATTCTTATTACCAATATTTACTATGACACATTTGGAATTAAGACGAGACTCAATATAGCCCAAAATGCCATATCATTGAACAACATGTGAACAAAAAAAATCAACTCTTCAATTCATTGATATTTAGTATAACTATCTATGGAGTATAGATGGAATATAAAGAAAATTGGAATATAAAGAAAATTGATTAAAGAGAAATTGAAACAGCTGAACAATGGCGTTTTCGATGCATTCTCAGAATAAGCTGGATGGATAAAGGAACTAATGAGTGGATCCATCCTAAGATAAAATGTCAGGGAAGACTGTTAAATACTATCAGAGAAAGAAAACGGGCCTTTACCGGCTGTGAAGACAAGACCTTGACAAGGTCCTGTTAAGAGATGTGGCAAATGGCAAAGGAACAAACGAGAGGAAGACCTAAAACCAGATTTAGCGATAACTCAAAGAAGCTAGTGGTGGAACTTTTGCAGAACTGTGCAGACTGGCACAAGATAGATATGAGTGGAGGGACGTGGTGGCTCAGTTATTTGAGCTTTCCGTTTACAAAGTAGTTGCTCACCCTACTATAAATAGTTGTTAAATCTCCCTCAAATTTCAGCCATCGGTCTTTAAAACGAACAGACACATAAGATAATATGATCTTGGAATCACTGTATCGAGGACGGAATTGGTATGGCTGGAATGTCTTTTTGATCATAGGTCTGCTCTACTATGGATAAGTTGTAGCCTAATTATCAATAACAAAAACAACTCCCTTTCACACATGTGCACACACACACACACACACACACACACACACACGCACACACAT
>NC_069004.1:23420264-23421377 GCF_001194135.2 Octopus bimaculoides
TGGACTTTTGTTCCGCTGTGATACCACATGCATTGTCTCCAGAGGTTATTGAACCTCACGTGTATCAGAGAGAAGGCTAACTACGCATTGCTGTGAAGATGGTTACTGAAAGCAAACCCCTTGTACGAAGCACCTGTGAATAAACGGTTATTGCATTTACTCCGCCTGACAAATTCAGCGTGAGAAGAATGAGAGAGAAAATGTTGTTGTCTTTTCCTTAAATAATGGTTGCAAGCGAGATCTCGTTTTTGTCTCGCATATGGCAATGGTTGCAGGCGAGATCTCGCTGTTTCAAAATAGCGCTGGCTTCTTTCTGCCTCATTACAAACTCAATGAAAATCAGAAACAGCAACGTTTGGAAGCCTGCATTATGCTACTTTCTCGTCACAAAAACGAATAATTTTTTAATCGAATTGTAACGTGATAAGAAATGGATCCAATACAACAACCGCAAATGTTCAGCACAATGGTTGGACAAAGACGAGCCACCAAAACACAGTCCAAAAAGCAAAATTCATCAAAAGAAGCTGATGATGTGTGTTTGGTGGTCTGGTGCAGGTGTGATCCATTATGATTTCATTAAACGTGCCTCATCAATCACGGCCGAAGCATACTGCAGCCAACTGAACCAAATGATGCAGAAACTTACAAAAAAACCAGCCTAGATTAGGCGACAGATCCACCCCTATTTTATTGCAAGACAACGCCAGACCATATATCGCAAAAATGACATTGATGAAATTACAGGAGCTGGAGTTGGAAGTTCTCCATCATCCACCATACTCACCTGATCTTGCCCCCACTGACCACCACTTCTTGCAGAATTTTTTGATAGGTAACAAATTTAATTCCGACTATGCTGTAAAACAGGCCATCCAAGATTTTGTTGACTCTAGATTGTCTGGATTTTACAGTTCCGGGCTGGACAAGCTACCGCTGAAATGGCAAAAGTGTATTGACAATATGGGTGCATACTTTGATGAATAAAACTATTCCTTGTATTTATAAAACATTAGCAAGCTTTTTTTCTTTTCTGCAAATTTCTTACTTGATGACCTAATATGTATGTATGTATGTATGTATGTATGTATGTATGTATGTATGTATGTATGT
>NC_069004.1:23422093-23423250 GCF_001194135.2 Octopus bimaculoides
ATATTTAGATAAAAATGTTATACGTGTGTATGTGTGTATATATATATATATATATATATATATATATATACACACACACATACACGTATAGCTTTTTTTATTATCTAAATCTAAAACAATCCGATCAGTAAGAATAAAAATGTCAAGAAGTACATACGAAGTCGTTTATCACTTTTACAAACCGGATTCGTTAAACCGGATCTAAGATAAAATATTTCACAAAACCTAATTTCACTTTCTGTAAAGATAGCATGGCGGCCTCTACGTCTGTCATGGACAAAATGCGGTTTGCAGAACTTTTTGACTGACGCATCTCACGAAAAATTACCCGGAATTTGTTTTTAGTTGTGTGGCTCGCCTAATGATGAGCCATGTCTTATATGGCCCACTTCTCGAAAAAAGCTACCCATGCCGGCTCCGATGGCTCGCTCGGCTTCGATTTTCAGAGTATTTTCCTATTAGGCTCCGGTTTGACTGTATTACATTATAGACAAGCATACAAGCAAGCAAACACGCAAGCAAGCACGCAAGTAAGCACGTAAGCAAGCAGGCACGAAAGCAAGCAAGCAAACAAGCAATCACAGAGTTTTAGTAGTGTATATATAATAACAATAATACCTGGATGGAATTTATAAATGTTTAATACATCGCTGCGTACGTTTCCACAGATCAGAGTCGGTATCCATACATTATAGTCCGTATTATGGATCCTCATTGATTCATTTCATCAGGCGATACTGTATAATTGGATAGATTGGCCTTCATATTGGCAAGAAGGGATAAACATCCCTCTGTCATTCATCCAATAATACAGTATTACCAGAAGAAATGGATCAAGGATGATGCCCACGGATAATACAGACTATACTATACTAATCCCAAAGATACCGAATCTGATGTTAAAATCATCTGATTTGTGGAAACGTACGTAGCGATGTATTAAATATTTATAAATTCCAACCTATTATTATTATTATTATTATTATTATTATATTTATCCCACATTATGTCGGTATAACCATAATGCCACCCCGAAAATCTAACTCACAAGCCAGTATCATTAAATAGTAACCGGCATAATGAAACAAGAGGTTTATTTGCATACCCCCAACGTTACCTAAACGAATTTAAAAGATAGATATATATATATATATATA
>NC_069004.1:23423327-23426834 GCF_001194135.2 Octopus bimaculoides
TTAGAAGCAAATTGCGCGTAATTTTGTTTACAGCTGTTAGTTCAGTGTCAATTTTAACATGGAGTGCAAGAACGAACATTTTCGCTATATTTTGCCTTTTTATTTCCATAAAGGCAAGAAAGCTGCTGAGGCTCACAAAACGTGTGTGAAGTTTATGGTGTTGATTGCTTAACTGAACGCGCGTGTCAGAAATGGTTTAAAAAATTCCGTTCAGATTTTTCACTCAAAGATGACCAACGTTCTGGTCGACCATCTGAAGTTGATGATGACCGAATTAAAGCCATAATTGAATCTGATTGTCATATAACTGTGCAAGAGATTGCAGAGAGGTTAAATGTATCACACAACACACAACAATTGAAAATCGCTTAAAATGTCTTGGCTTTGTTAAGAAGCTTGATATTTGGGTTCCACATAAATTAAATGAGATTCACTTAACACAACGAATCAATATTTGCGATATGCATCTCATACGCAATAAAATCGACCTTTTTTGAAACGAATCACCACTGATGATGAAAAATGGTTGGTCTACAATAACATCCTTCAAAAACGATCATGGTCGAAGCACAATGAACCAGCACAAACCACATCGAAAGCTAAATTTCATCACAAAATGGTCATGCTGTCTATTTAGTGGGATTACAAAGATGTTGTTTATTTTGAGTTGCTTCCAAAGAACCAAACGATCAATTCAGACGTTTACTGTCAACAATTAATTTAACTGGAGGAAGCAATCAAAGAAAAATGGCCACAATTGGCAAATTGTAAATGAATCGTGTTCCACTACGACAACACTAGACCAGACACATCTTTGCTAACTCGTGAAAAATTATTGGAGCTTGGTTTGGAAGTGATGTCATATCCACCATATAGCCCTAACCTTGCACCATCAGATTACCATTTATTTTGAAGTTTGCAAAATTCTTTAAATGGTAAAACTTTTAATAATGATAATGACCTGAAATCGCACTTGCTTCAGTTTTTGGCTGATAAGGACCAGAAGTTCTACGAGTGCGGAATCATGAAGTTGCCAGGAAGATGACAAAAGATCATCAAACAAAATGGAAAATAAATAATTGATTAAGGTTCTCTCGTTGCATGAAAAAAATTGACTTTTATTTCACACTAAAAAAAAAATTACTTTCTTGCCAACCCAATATATGTGTTTCGGTCAGAATTGGCCCGGGCCATGGCTAACTTAATAGCACCACCTGGAAAAGGTATTTAGTAATATTTCATATTAAAGTCATTTTGGGGGCACCGGAGCCCATTCGGGTAAAGTTATTGCTTGCAGAGATATATCCGGGTGTAGGTGTTTATCTGGAATTTGTTGGAGATATTCACCCAGGAACCGTTTGAATGTTATGAGAACCTTTCCACCTCCTGTGTCTTGACATGATTTTAAAGATAGCAAGGTCATTTGAAGTGAAATAGTTCTGTCTTAGTGTTGTGGTTTGATGCGAGCATGGTTTTTGTAGAAGACGGATGACACGGAGACAAAGCCTAAGATGAAGTGCAAAGTTGATGCAAGCATCATTTGGGCAATGCTGTTGGAATATTTTCTTCATCATACAAATGATATAACGCTCGTGGCATTGTCGGAGAGAATAAAGTTTGAGTTTCTCGAAACGATCCCAATAATCAAGACCTGTGTTGTGATCGATCTCTGAGGTGCTTCAGTTTTTATTATATATTGCTTCGTATAGGGAGACTACAGCGAATAACAATATTCAAGGTGAAGACAAACGAAGGTGGAGACGAGAAGGATAATGGTAGAAGCGTCTCGAGACCGAAAAGTCCTGAGGATCCAGGAGCACACCTATCGGGCCATGTCGACTTTGTTGTTAATGTGAGCACTCCAACTTACGTTGTTGTCGATAGTTACTCTGAGTTCTCTAACAGTGTTTGATGGCACAAGTTCTTCGTCCGAAGGAAGCTAGTCTGGTAGCTTAAGTGCAGCATCTTTACCAAAGTCGATTAATTCAAAGTTGTTCTCGCTTAGTTGCATATCGTGCTTTTGCGTGCATCCGATTGGAGATTAGCTCGGCCTCCTGTCCTGTCGACGACCTTCAGAATCTTTGGGTCATCTGCGAAAATTCTAATGTTGCTGTGTTTGATGACGTCAGTGATGACACTGATGTAAACAGTGAAAAGGAGTAAGTCCAATACAATCGAACACAATCTATCAACACATTGTGGCTTCTGTTCACCAGAAAACATTCAATCCACGTGCTTCTTTCAGTTTCCGCCCACCAAACCCATTCACAGGGCTTTGATCGAACCAGAAGTCACTTGCCAAGATACCACGCTGTGGGACTGAACCCGGGACCAAACAAACTTTTTAGCGCACAGCCACGCCTGCGCCTGTACTTTTTTAAAGCTATAATATAAATTATTTAAATGAAATATGAGTCTGCTTCCTGTGTACTTTTCCCCTGTGGTTTTATTTCCGTTAACCTCATTTCAACGTTCTTTGCAGCAGGGCTAACGAAAGGGTCTCTACATGGTCACTCAAAAAGCTAGAAATAGCAGCCATATTTCCCTCAGACAACATCCTCTGTATTAGGAAGCGAGAAACGTCATACCAGACAATCCAGACCTAAATTGATACGATTATAAGACGAAATGACCATGGCTTTGATCATGCGTCATTGAGAAATAAAACAGTATAAAAAACATGAAGTTAATACCGTTTGCCTTCATTTGGATTGGGTTGGATTACCTATCCAGTCGACTACAGGACGAGGGCCTCAGCATGTTCTTTCCACCAACTACGGTCCGATGTGGAGGCCGTGAATTTGGGCTTGAGATCATGCTGGTTTGATGAGCCTACTCTCGCACACTGGCTCGACATGGGTTGGCAGAGGGGTGCAGTTTCTTTTTTTATACTCTTACCCAAGAGCAGTTAAATTGATGATGCCGACCCCAGTGCTCTCAACAGGTACTTATTTCATTGACCCCGAAAGGATGAAAGGCAGGCTCACCTCCGGCGGAATTTGAACTCAGAACGTAAGGACTGATGAAATGTGCCCGGCGTGCTAACGATTCCGCCAGCTCGCCGTTATTTGCCTTCATAAGTATGTCTAAAAGAAGTTTGCTTCTCAACCACATGGTTTCGGTTTCAGTCCCACTGCATGGTACCTTAAACAAGTGTTTTCTACTACAGCCCAGGCCGACAAAAGCCTTGTGAGTGGATTTAATGAATGGAAACTGAAAGGAGCCCATTATGCGTGTGTGTGTGTGTGTGTGGGCGTGTGTTTGTGTATGCGCGTGTATGTCTTCGTCTTTGTGTTTGTTCCACACCACGGATTGACAATCACTGTTGGTCACATTTAGACATAAGAGACCAACAGAATAAGCGCCGGGTTTTAAAGCAAAAAATAATGGGGGTCGATTCGTTCGACTAAAAAATTCAGGCGGTACCCCAGCGTGGCCGCAGTCAAATGACTGAAACAAAAAGATGGTGTGTATGTGTGTGTGTGTGTGTGTATGTGTGTGTGTGTG
>NC_069004.1:23428448-23428771 GCF_001194135.2 Octopus bimaculoides
ACTATCACGTGACCTTATTAGGGGCTATGGTTGGTCGATTTGCGTCCTGGGGGCAAATGGAGATAATTTACCCGCGCAAAGAATAGTCAGTCAGGTGATGACAGGGAATGAGTTGCTTTCTATTACGCTCGCGTTTGTTAATATTTATAGTAGTGAGAGAAAGTGGTGTTCACTACACACACACACACACACACACACACACACATATATATATATATACGACAGGTTTTTTTGCAGTTTCCTCTTACTAAATCCACTCACAAGGCTTTGATTGGTCAGAGGCTGCAGTAGAAGACGAACCCGGAACTATGTGGTTGGTGAAC
>NC_069004.1:23428901-23429931 GCF_001194135.2 Octopus bimaculoides
AAAAAGAAATCTACAAGTCCATCTACGAGTGATTGTGAATCGGCGATCGCGTCTACAAGTGATGGTATGCGCATGTCTAGTGCGACCGAAAGTGATTCAGAAAGCGATTATAATTCTATTGTTGTTTTATTGCCATTTACTTACGAGTATTATAAATTTTGTAGGTAAAATACTTTTCTGGGAAATTTACGATTTATATAACATTGCTACTGTGAGAAGTAATTGCCCTGCTTTCCGAGTTTTAGCTTTACGAGCGGTATCCGGGAACAAATTAACTCGTATATCGAGGCTTTTGTGCATATACATATGTATGTGTGTGTGTGTGTGTATGTGTATATATATATATATGTATATATATATATATATATATATGTGCATACAATCACACACACATAAACATATATACATACATACTTATATATCTATATATACATACACACATATATATATATACATAGATATATTCATATGCACACACACACACACATTTAATGTGTATATACGACTGGGTGGATGTGCTTGCCTGGTGACCATCGTAGCGTGAAGCCGTCATTTCCTGCCTTTCCGATTCGCTGGTTCTGAGTCATTTCCTGCTGCTACCCCAATAAATCACTCCATTCTGCTTCGACCGTCACCGAATTTCCGTCGAAGTCACACATATCTCTACACTTTCACATAAGGACATTATTACATTCTGAGTTCAAATCCCGCAGCTGTCAACTTCAGTCTTCATCATTCCGGGACCTTTAGGTTTTTATCTTTTACTTGTTTCAGTCGTTAAACTGTGGCCATGTTGGAGCACCGTTTTGAAGATTTTTAGTCGAATGTATCGACTCCAGTATTTATTATATATTTTTAAAGGCTTGGTACTTATTCTCTCGAACCCCTAAGTTACGGGAACGTTAACATACCAACACCGGTTTTCCAGCAGTGGTGGTGGACGAGCACAGGCACACACACACACACACACACACACACACACACACACACACACACACACACACAGAGACGTGGTGATGGGGACAAACAG
>NC_069004.1:23429941-23430596 GCF_001194135.2 Octopus bimaculoides
ACACACACACACACAGAGACGTGGTGATGGGGACAAACAGAGACATAGACACACATAGATATATACATTTCTCTGTCTTTCTTTCTCTCTCTATCTTCGTTTTCTCTCTCTCTCTTCCTTTCTTTCTCTCTCTCTCTCTCTCTGGGCTTTTTCAGTTTCCGTCTGCCAAATTCATTCACAAGGCTTTGGTTGACCCGAGTCTCTAGTTGAAGATACTTGCCCAAGGTGCCACGCAGTGGGACTGAACCCGGACCTATGTGGTTGGGAAACAAGCCTCTTGCCACGCAGGCACGTCTCGGATCTTTTTGGTTTGACGGGCAACATTTTTCATTTATGTTTTATGTAGTGTTTTTGGCACCGAAACACTTTCAAACTTCGAATATTTGTATATTTTGTGTTATAGAACAGATACAAATTTTTGTATTCGAAGTTATTTCATGTAAAAAGTTGTCGTATTTCGGTAATTTCAACCAATCACTGACGTCTATTCAGCTGAATACAGTTAGTGCCGTAGAATGTAAATAACATTCTAACGGTGTTATGGGATCTTTTCCCTTGAATAAAATTAGTGCCGTTGTTTGTCAACAACAACTATCGGC
This sequence comes from Octopus bimaculoides, assembly GCF_001194135.2. Taxonomy (NCBI): domain Eukaryota; kingdom Metazoa; phylum Mollusca; class Cephalopoda; order Octopoda; family Octopodidae; genus Octopus; species Octopus bimaculoides. The sequence continues at coordinate 23,430,541 of NC_069004.1, forward strand.
GGTACTGTTATTTATAACATCGTTCGTGCGTTTGGGTTAGGGTTCGGGTTTTAGAG
>NC_069004.1:23434231-23444530 GCF_001194135.2 Octopus bimaculoides
GGGTATGACTCCTTCGTGTATCACCTGGTTCGTAATACGGGTGACTAGGCTATAGCCAACACTGCCAGATATTTTGAGCATCTCTGCAGTGATTCCTGATGGGCCGGGGGCTTTCCCGGTCTTCATACTCTTAATTGCTTTATCTACCCTGGTACTATCAACTCGGATAGCTGGTCCCTCTATTGGGTCGACATAAGGCAGGCTCTCTTTCTCCCATTCATTCTCTTTATTAAGCAATCTATCGTAGTGGCATCTCCAGACCTCTTTCTTTGCATCCTCATTTAATGCAAGCGTACCATCATCCATGCGAACACATTTCTCTCCTTTGATAAATATAATGTTTTCAACACCCATCTAGCTTATATTGACCATCTAGACGGAAATCCTATTTCTTCTGATACATGTGGTATTCTTGGGATTAGCAGAGTTGATCCTACATAAGGACCAGAAGCATCCTCAGCCTCAATAACATGATTCTGTAAACTGACAATGATGTGTGCCATCACAATGCCCATTAGTAGCATCTAAATTTCTCAGAAGCATTATGCATCATTTTTTCTTCAGTTTGAGAATGTGGTGGAAACCCTGATGGTGTAAGTTTGTTGATGAACTCGATTGGGCACAGTGTTTCATTGTCAACTGTATCTGAGCTTCTGTATATTTTTTAGTTCACCAGGGATCCTGGTCAACAGAAATCATTCACAAATTGTGCCGCTTCTTTTGTTGGAGGAACAATGGTTCTATTTGCAAGCCACACAGGGTTTGTGAAGTTATTTTTGAGGCCAGCATATACAAAATCTCATAGATCTGAAAGAGTACCACATTCAAGGCAAAGGTCATTGGGTAGTTTGATTTTAAATTCACCTAGGCTTTGTTCAACAGATACGTTACCATTTCCTACACCAAGAAAGTAATTAGCAAACTCTCTTTCATCAGAATGACCTTCTGTAAGAAGTCTTAGACTGGTTGTCAACTCCACTACTTCAACATGATTGCAAAGAAAAGATCTCTTTAGTGTTGCATCAATAATTTGTTATCTGACACCATTATTTTGAAGTAGAATATTCTCCTCTCAAGATACCCTAACCAGTTGGTCATGTGTAGCAGTAACAGAATCATGTCTATGACTCTGTGTATATTCAAGCATCTGTTTCGATCGCTTTGCCTTGGTTTTATCTCATTCAGTTGCCCGTTTTTCTCTCTGCTGTTCTGCCTTTGCTGCTAAATTTTCTTTTTCAGTCGCATATTATATATAAATGAAAGCTCATTAAAAACTATCTTGTTTAGCATGCTAGAAATAGCAGCGATCACATAGTTATTATTGTAAGGCTTATAGCGTTCCAAGTAGCCATACCAACAAAATCACTTCTTCATCTAAAAAAAAAAATATACTGGTATATTAGAGAATTTTCATCTTATCAAAAATATTCATTTAACAAACTCCGGAAACTGATAATATTCTTGAAATTGTGCCTCGTATCAAAGTTATACAGCTATTTTGTTTAATAGCATGCATTCATTCAACACAAAATCACTTAAAAATTATACCTGTATATCAAAATATTTTCGTTTTATCAAATATATTAATCTAATAAACTCTGGAATCTGATAATATTCTTGAAATTGTGTCTCATTTCAAAGTTATATAGCTATTATTAAATTATCATTAATGAAAATAGAGGCGAGTGTGAATGAGAGACTGCTGCAAACAAAAATATAAAATATTGCCCTCAACGAATTAATAGTGTTTATTATTTAAACATTAAAATCTGTTCCGCAGTGAATGCAATGAATATTTAAATTTGCAAGAATTTGGAGCTAAAAAAATTCAAGAAACTTCAGAAATCGAAATTATAGGAAATTTCTTAGAACATGAATTTATAAAGATATTTCCAGACAGTCAACCCTTTAATAATTGCTTTCTTTTAGTACTTTTAGTAATTGTTACATACCTAATTAATAAGCAGCTTTCTCCATTATAGTATAGATGTCAGTGAATTAGCAGAATTCAAAAACAAATAACAGAACTGAATTAGATGATATTTTTCTTTTACTTGTTTCAGTCATTGGTTTGCAGCCATGCTGGGGCACTGCCGTGATGGGTTCAAGCTACCAAATTGATCCCAGCATATATTTTATTCGGCTGGTAATTATTCTGTCAGTTTCTTTTGCTGTTCCATTAAATTACTTGGACGTAAGCAAACCAATGCTGGTTGTCAAGCATTGGTTGTCAAGCAATGGGACTTCATAATTGCTTTGTAGTTGCAAAGTGATCTTCTTAACCATTATGTGGTGTATTCCAGAATTTTTGAGACTTTTTTCCTGGAGAAACAGTTGTAATTGTCCTAGATTATTGAAATTTGAGTATTTCATAACTATACTTAACCATCTGGGGACAGGCATGGCTCAGTGGTAAGAAGCCTGCTTCCCAACCACATAGTTCTGGGTTCAGTCCCACAAAATGGAACCTTGGGTAAATGTCTTCTACTATAGCCATTTGCTGACCAAAGCTGTGTGTGAGGGGATTTGGTAGTTGGAAGCTGAAAGAAGCCTCTCATATATATGTGTGTATGTGTGTGTGTGTGTGTGTGTGTCCCCTCTCACCATCGTTTAACAACTGATGCTGGCGTGTTTGTCTATCCACAACTTAGCAGTTTGGCAAAAGAGACTGATAGAATAAGTACTAGGCAACTACATATTCTATCAGTTTTAACTTAACAAGAGGGACCGATAGGTTAAGTACCAGGTTTAAAAAATAAGTATTGGGTCAATTTGTTTGACTAAAAATTCTTCAAATTGGTGCCCCAGTATGGCCACAGTCTAATGACTGAAAAGATAAAAGATTAACTTTTTTTGTTTGTCTCTTAATAAAAGAGGGTGGTGGGAAAATTTGTACCTCTGATTCTAACCTTGATTTTCTGCATAGAGTTTCTTTTTATGCTAAAAACCAGAATCTGCAGAATTTAGTTATGGTTTGTGCCTTTCTGTTTTCTTTTACTTGTTTGAATCATTAGACTGTGGCCAGGCTGGGGCACCGACTTAAAGAGTTTTTAATCGAACGAATTGACCCCAGTACTTTTTTAAAACCTAGTACTTATTGCATCAATCTTCTTTGCTGAACTGCAGTATAGGCTTGGTCACTTTAAGTGAACAAGCATATACTGCATATCTGGGCCATACATATTCTTCATTTAGAAATTTTAATTTGTCTACATTTAGCTAAGTAGAAGAATGTTACATCGATATGACTGTGTGATTTGGAAGCTCGCTTTGCAACCATGTGGCTTGGGGTTCACTCCCACTGCATGGCAACTTTGACTAATCCCTTGGTTGACCAGTACCTTGTGAGTGAATAATTGATTTGGAGTCTAAACGTAATATATATAACTCATGATTTATGAATAAAACAAAACCACATTAAAATACAAATCCTGCACAATAGCCATGATTCTTCCACCATACAAGTTTGTTTAAAAGGAAGACAAAGAAAAGAAGAAAAATGTGGAGAAAGAAGAAAAAGAGAAGAGAAAAAATGAGAAAAAAACATCAATGCAGCACCAAATGCTTCAGTTGGTTGCACACCACAAGGTTCAACCTCAGAGAGGTGGAGGAGTAAGGGGAAATAGGCCCCATGGTGGGGTGGTGGTTTTAAGGATTGAAAAATTATCATATTTAATTAAATTAAATAATTTTAAAGCATTTATAACTCGTCCAGTAACATAACAAAAAATGAAGTACATAAATACAAAATCGATTTTGTTTCCCATAAATAAAGATGCAAGGATCAAAATAGTTTACTGATACATTTTTGTGAAAGTACACTTGGTAGTGGTCATGACTTGGTTGTCCGCTAATCGCTAGACTATCCTCTTTGCATCATTACTCCAATATTGATTTCAAATTTTGGCACAGAGGCTGCAGGTTTGAGGGAGTAATTAAGTCGATTCCATTGACCCCACCCCCAATGCTCAAGTGGTGCTTATTTTATTGACCCCAAAAGAGGAAAGGCAAAGTTGACTTTGGCAGAATTTGAACACAGAACATAAACATGGACGAAATGCTGCTAAGTATTTTATCTGGCATGCTAATGATTCAGCCAGCTCGCTGCCCTTTTGTACTCTAATACAACTGGAGAAATAAGAGTACATGATTTTCATAGCTATTGTTTACATCCATGAATCCTTGAGTCCATGCACTCTCCTGGTTTATTTATATATTCCATTTAAGGCTAACAAAAAAGAAAAGAAACGAATACAGGTGTTTAAACTTCAAGAAAAAGGCTTCATATAAACGATAATGAAATCAAACTAAAATAAATGATTAAATAGGAGTGGGTGGGGTACGATGAGTAAGATTTACTGCACTTTTGACTTTGAGAAAAGAATATTTTTTACTAATTTCCCTACTTTACAAAAACCATATCAGTTAAGCAAATGACCTTCTGTAAATGTAACAAAAGCACTATAACCTAAATTAGAACACTATTTCAGAAAATTAACTCTGTTCTGTTTGAGTATATAAAAGACAAATTTAGCTGGGGCAAAATGAGTTAGACAAGGTAAGGTAAATTTGCCTCTTCAGCTCTCCAGAGTTACATTTGAGAAAAGACTCACACTCATCAATATCCAACCCTTGACATCAAAAAGATTAGAAATGCAACAAAAATGTTAAAAAGAAAAAATTGGCACATAATATGAAATTAACGAAATTCAACTCAGTCTAAAAGCACAACATAAAATATCCTCTATAGCTTCTTTACGATCTGCTGGAGTAGCTCTCTTCATGATATATTTATGCACCATGTAATTAAATAAAAAAATTATTAAAATTAGTCATTACTCATTTTGCTCCAGTTTAGACAATTTTTTGGAAAATTGAAAATGATCAAATTAGGCTTTGGTATTAGAAAAATTGACTCGGAATCTGCCATTAATATATTTGCTTTGTGATCCTTTCTTCATTATTTTGGTATGTGCAGTAAGGGATCTAATTCACAGAAGATGGTCTGAATCAGTCACAAACAAGTCAGTAGTTGTTTCCCATAGTCATCGGTAAAAGACATTGGATACTTTCCCTTCACTTTTCATGCATCATGCATTAAATAGGTTTAGTACTAATTCAACTAGAATAAATGATGCTAGCAAGATCAGAAGAAAGTCCATGTTTTATAAATGTTATAAATGTTTTATTTCTAATTTGGTGCAGAAATTATTAAATCTTTATAAAAGTGTTTCATTATGTTAAAGATTTCAATTGTGTCTTCGACTGTGTTCCATACTCATGCTTGTGGAAAATATAAGGCAGGAAATATGATAACGCATGTAAAGCAGCGAGCTGGCAGAATCGTTAGCACATTGGGCAAAATGTTTAACAGCATTTTGTCTGTATTTATGTTTTGAGTTCAAATTCGGCTGAAGTTTACCTTTGCTTTCTTTCCTCCAGGGTCGATAAAATAAGTACCAGTTGAGTACTGAGGTCGATGCAAGGGACTTATCCTCTTCTCTGAAATCAATATTGTGGGGCATTTAATGTTTAAAAATAAATTTGAATAATAGTTAATGCTGAAGATTAAATAAAAAAATCCAGTGTTTATATATGAAGATTAAAACTAAAAAGTCTCTTTTATTCAATGAATAAAATAAAATAAAATAAGATAATTTAAAAGGCTCTCTAATTTTATTATGTTAGTCACACAGTCTAGATAAGGACCTACAGCCATTATTTTCTGGGAGTATTTCCGATGTATTTTCAATATTTGCTTAAAATTTTTCTTTGAGAAAAATATAAAATTAATTATACTGTCTAACTGAAAAGAACCGTGTTTTGATAACTGAATAAATTTTAAATTAAAAGGAAGAGAAAGCGAAGTAGAAAATCTAAAAGTATATCAATTCATATGAAGGCCTAAAATTTCCGTAATGTCAAAGTGAAAGTTTGTTATTTAGCCTCTGCAGACAATCGTCATTACAACACCGGTGTCATGCCGGCGCCCTGGCGGGATATTTATCAATCGAGTCAACTCATTGAACTCCTCTGATTGATTTTAACAGATTAACGCGTTGGATTTAAATACATATATATATTACTGTTTTGGTATACAAAAGGACTTGAGTTCAAAGCATAAAGATGTCATTCCCAAACTCTCACAAAACCGTAATCGTTCTGGACAGAAGTCCTTATTTTGCTCAATCTTCGAAGCAAACGGTGGAATACGATGTGTTATCGAAATCAAAGAGCCCCGGTTTAATACCCGCCGCTCCTATCACCAAATCCCTTTGGACTTCATGTGTGGAATCGGTCATAGAATTTATCAGGATTGTCTACGACATATTCCCCACTCAGAAACTGGTAAAAGAAAAACAAATTCCCTTCTTCATATCTTATAAGTTTATTTTCTTATTGTTTACATGTGTTTTCGAATTTCTTTCATCTTGTATCTTTCATTTTTTACTTGTTTAACTTATTTGACTGCAGCCATGCTGGGGCACCGCCTTGAAAAAATTCAATCTTATCTTTTATAAAGTCTTGTTCTTATTTTATTGGTCTCTTAGGCGAACCGCTAAGTTACGGGGGCATAAACAAACCAAGATCGGTGGGGGACAAACAGACGCACACACATAGTTTCAGTCTACCAAATCAACACACAAGTCTTTGGTCAGTCCGAGGCTGTGGTGGAAGATACTTGCCCAAGGTGCTACGCAGTGGGACTGAACCCGGAACCATGTGGTTGCGAAGCAAACATCTTACCTCACGCTATAGTCTTTTTTGTCTGGAGGTAAGTACAGTTCGCACGACCTTTTACTGGGTTCCTATTCAGGTAGGAGGCCGCTCGGACAAAATGCCTACCAGTAGTTTACGACCTTTCACGTTCTCAGTTCAAGTCCCGTCGAAGTTAACTTTGCCTTTCGTCCATCTGGGGGTCGATAATATCAACCGGACTTAAAAATTGCAGGCGTGGCTGTATGGTATGAGGCTCGCTTCCCAACCACATGGTTCCGAGTTCAGTCCCACTGCGTGGTAACTTGGACAAGTGTCTTCTACTACAGCCTCAGGCTGAACAAAGCCTTGTGAGTGGATTTTGTTGATGGAAACTGAAAGAAGCCCGTCGTATATGTATATGTACGAAGTTTTTGACAACTGATACTGGTGTGTATATGTCCCCGTAATCTAGCCGTTCGGCAAAAAGAGACCGATAGAATAAGTACTAGTCTGCAAAGAATAAGCCCTGGGGTTGAGTTGTTTGACAAAAACTCTTCAAGGTGATGTTCCAGTATGCCGCACTCAAATGACTGGAATTTGGAAGGCTGGACCTCCAACCAGGCCTTTCGCAATGCCATTATAGCCAGGAACTTCTCAGCACCCCCTTGTATATATGTGTGTGTGTATGATCATTATCATAATCAGTATCATTTAATGTTTGCTTTCCATCCTGGCATGGGTTGGACAATTTGACAGGAACTGGCCAGTTGGGGAGCTCCATCAGGTTCCAATTGTCTGTTTTGGCATGGTTTTACAACTGGATGCTCTTCTTAACACCAACCACTTCACAGAGTGTACTGGACACTTTTACGTGTCACCAGCATGAGTGCTTTTTATGTGACATCAGCACCCACAAACCTTTAAGGGAAGGGCCTCTCAAGTAAGAGAGGGTTGTAGAGGACATACCTGTGTGTATGAATGGCCAGTTTTAATTAGCTTGATGTGTCATCTCAGGCACTGCAAACCACCAAAAGTCTTGGTTCCTTGTCATCGCCTCTGTGAAGCCCAGCACCCTGAAGACACTTTCTTATCCCTTTGTCCCATATCTTCCTGGGTCTATCTCTTCCACAGGTAACCTCCACAATTAGGAATCAACACTTCCTTCTGCAGTTGTCCTCATCTATACACACCACATGGCCATACCAGTGCACACGACAACTGATGCTCTTATACCCAAGTGTTTTCTTACCACACATTTTGTGGTAATTGTAAACAAGTGTCACTGTCATACCAGCAGTGTCATTCATTTCCAATATTCTCTGAAAACATGTCTGGTCATAGGGGAATATTACCTTGCTTGGAAACAGGTGACAGTTGGTGGTAGTAATGGTATCTGGCCATAGATAATCAGCCTCAAATTCATTCTGACCCATGCAAGCATGGAAAAGTGGACGTTAAATGATGATGATGAACATAACAAACAAAAATGAACGGAGTGTTTTATTTGGGAGATATATTTGCTTGCTCCTTTCGTCCCTTCCTGAAACCACCGGTGAACTGTTATTACCCATCCTTCTTACTTGATGCCACTGAGAATCTTGATGCTTTTTATTCTTTGCAATTTCAGATCCGTGTTGTTAGTGGAGTCCACTCATTGAATACATGGACTCAGAAGGACCAAGGAATGCAGCAGGTAAGATTTGAACTTACATCCATTCACTTACTGATTAACTCCCTTACCGTTATCATAGAGCCACAGCAGCAAAAATCTGTATGCTGAAACAGTCATCAACACTGTGAGTTACTGTGCAGTTACTTAACTTGCTAGAAATAGCAGCCAAATCTCCTTCAAATTAGACAATTCCATCTTAAATAAGGAAGAATATAATCCTTAGTATACTAAATGACAAAACAATAACAGAACAACTTAGATCTGCGGTTCTCAACCATTTTTTTGTCAGTGGACCCCTTTGATTCCTCTTTTATTCAGTGAGTTAGGGTTCCTCTTAGCCATTCAATGTCTAAAAAATCCTATTATATTTTTATAATTAAATATTATTAGGAATTGTATAAAACAAATATTTTGTGTATTGCCGATGTATAAGCAATTTATTGCACATAAATTTTGACAGCAAATTCTTATATGGGCCCTTAAGGGCCATATGGACCCTGGTTGAGAACCATTGCTTTAAATCATAGGTTTGCTGGATGAGTGCTGACCTGGGACCTAAACAAGTTCAGCTATTAATACAATGACTGCATTCACCTTAATTACTAAGCTGCAGGTGTGGCTGTGTGGTAAGAAGCTTGCTTCCCAACCACATGGTTCTAGGTTCAATCCCACAGCGTGGCACTTTGGGCAAGTGTCTTCTACTATAGCTTTAGGCTGACCAAAACCTTGTGAGTGGATTTGGTGAATGGAAACTGAAAGAATCCCATCGTGTATATATATGTATATATATATATATTTTGACGACTGGCACCCATGCCAACGTTGTCTCCTTCATTGGACACTAAACTTGGCTTGCGAAGACCTGTTGGGGCAAGCGAAAGCGAAATCGTGATGACACCTGTGCCCAGCGTCGCCTTCCTGGCACTTGTGCCGGTAGCACATGTAAAGACATTCAAGCGAGATCGTTGCCAGTGCCGCTGGACTGGCTCCTGTGCAGGTGGCACGTAAAATACACCATTTTGAGCCTGGCTGTTGCCTGTACCTACTGACTGGCCTTCGTGCCGGTGGCGTGTAAAAGCACCCACTACACTCTCTGAGTGGTTGGCGTTAGGAAGGGCATCTAGCTGTAGAAACTCTGCCAAATCAGATTGGAGCCTGATGTAGCCATCTGGTTTTCACCAGTCCTCAGTCAAATCGTCCAACCCATGCTAGCATGGAAAGCGGATGTTAAACGATGATGATGATATATAAATCTATGTGTATCTCTTTGTGTTTGTCCTCCCCAATCATCATTGACTGCTGGTGTTGGTGTGTTTATGTCCCCATAACTAAGCAGTTTGGCAAAGGGACCAATAGACTAAGTACTAGGCTTAAAAATAAGTCCTGGGATTGAAATGCTCAACAAAAACAATTCAAGGTGGTGCTCCAGCGTGGCCAGAGTCAAATGACTGAACCAAGTAAAAGAATACAATGGTTCTCTTCATATTGACCGTCAGTGCATATATTGATTGCTTCCTTCACTCCCTGCTTTAACCATGCATGGAGAATTCTTAAGAAATGTGCTTACTGTTGCCCGACTCTCACCACTCCCCTCACACAACATTGTCCAGTGACTGAAGATAGCCAAGAAGAAAAAGTAGCTTTTTCTTTCTTTTCTTTTCTTTTACTTGTTTCAGTCATTTGACTGCGGCCATGCTGGAGCACCGCCTTTAGTCGAGCAAATCGACCCCAGGACTTATTCTTTGGATGCCTAGTACTTATTCTATCGGTCTCCCTTGCTGAACTGCTAAGTTACGGGGATGTAAACACACCAGCATCGGTTGTCAAGCGATGTTGGGGGGAGAAACACAGAGACAAAGACACACACATACACTTACATATATACATATATATATATACGATTGATTTCTTTCAGTTTCTGTTTACAA
>NC_069004.1:23449609-23452885 GCF_001194135.2 Octopus bimaculoides
AAGAGAGTGGTGTTGAGCTGGTATAAAAAATGGAATTGATGGACTCTATGTTACACTTGTGTACCCCCCCCCCCCAAGAATATACTAAGAGCTTCCACACAGTTATTGTCTACCAAATTCACTCACAAAGTATTGGTAGACTTGGGGCACTTGCTCTTGGTGCCATGTCTTCTACTATGGCTTTGGGTTGACAAAAGCCTTGTGAGTGGATTTGGTAGAGAGAAACTGAAACAAGCCTGTTGTGTGTGTGTGTGTATTTGTCCCTCACCACTGCTCAACAACTGCACCAGTTGTTGAGCAGTGGTGTTGTGTGTTTATTTCTCTATAACTTAGCAGTTCAGCAAAGATACTGATAAAATAAGTGCCAGGCTTTAAAGAAAAAATAAGTACTGCTGTCAGTTTGTTTGATCAAAATTCTTCAAGGCAGTGCCCCAGTAAAAGAAAAAAAGAATAGGTATTATAAGACATTGGATTTGTGGGTGAGATATTGTTGATTATATTGACCCTAGCACCCCTTACACTCTGCAGGGTGGTTGGTGTTAGGAAGGGCATCCAGCCATAGAAACCTTGCCAAATCAGACTGGAACCTGGTGCAACTCACCAGCTTAGCAGTTTTCAGTGAAACCATCCAACCCATGCCAACACGAAAAATGGACGTTAAATGATGATGATAATGTTCTATTTTATTGGTCCCATGGTTGAGTTTTATTAATTCTTGCTTTTTCTCTTTTTTCTCTCTTTTTTCTTACAATATTTAGTGAAGGCCACATTCGTACGTTGGAAGGCTGTTTGATGGACGCTTTGATGCATCACAACAAATTGGCTGCCCAAACAGATACGTAAGTATGCCGACATCCAATAAACACACACACACAACTGTATGTACGTAAGCATAGATTCACATAGAAACCTGTAAAGATCTCATTTATGTATTTTTAAATTTCAGAGACAGAGAGAGAGACTGATGTCTTTTTAAAATATGTTTAACCCTCAAGCATTTAAACTGGTCATATTTGGCCCAAATATTCTACCAGTTTTCTGTTGAAACTGACCAAATACAGCCTCTCACACCCACCCTATGATATTCTAAAAGTCATCCAAAATCTCAAAGCTTGGGGATGATATATGATTAATTCAAAACAATGGGAATAAGCAAGCATTACATCTTGCAGAGTAATCTGAATACTAAAGGGTTAATATGAAACCTTCAGGCATCTACTCCTGATCTTGGGTCTCCATGTCACTGATGGATTGTCATCAGTTTTACTCCTTTCCTCCTCCTTGTGGCATATATTGGGTGTATGCTATTTCATCTCTCTGCTGATCTTGAAGCAGGGCCTGGGTTAAAAAATAATTACATCTTTTACCCCAATACTTGAGACGTTCATTTTCTGTCAAATGTAATTCTTATCTATTCACATTGTTTGAATTACTTACGCATTATCTCATAGCTTCAAGATTTGGACAGTGTGATTGTTTGTGTTTAGAATGATATTGTTGGGTAGGTGTGAGAGACCAGATCTAGCTGCTTTGAACATGAAACAGGTAGAATATTTAGACTGGAAATAGCTGGTTTAAATGCTAAAAGGTTAATGGTTGGATTGGTTTGTGTGTGTGTGTGTGGGAGGTTTCTTCTTTACCCTTTCCTCACATACTGGCTAAAGAAACACACACACACACACACACACACAGATCATTTAAAATTAGTTACAAAAATGGAAACCTAAAGTTCTGAAAGTAAGTCCCCTGTTGGATGTTTTAGGGGCTGGTGAGCCAGTAATTCATACAGGTTTCCTAGGTAGGTCCCTAATGTGTCTATGAAGTATAACTCATTCATATTTCAGGTGATATATTCTATAATGTTGATATATCTTATTTATCTGACGTTTATACTTGCTGTTCACTGTGTAATATTTCTTCATTCTTTCTTGGTGTGTGATAATATTTTTTTGATACAATGATCCAGTGTCCATGGATGATGGACACTACATCATTGCATTATTGTGTTAAACCACAGGATTTGGTCAAGTGGTTATAATCCTTTGAAACAATATTCTTTTGGGAATTTCTGTTTTTATATTCTACAGAAAATATCTGTGGCTATATATATATATTTTTGTCATATCAATATATATATATATATATATTTTTTTTTTTGGTAACATATTTTTATAAAAATAACTGTGCACAAAGATTGTATATTAAGATTGTGTACAAATTTCTTTCATTATATTTTATACACATATATACATATTATATATATTTTCTCTTTTAGAATTTTTTAATATACATATAAAATAAGTATATTATATAATATATTATTGGCCTTTCAGGTCAGTATATAGTGGAACCCATCTTTTCACCATCAACGGATCTATGTGCAATGTTATAGTAAAAGGCATAAAAAAAATTTGGGAGTTTCCATCAACTAAATTTTTATCCATGTTAAACATAACATGTTTATTTTGTTGCTGTACTTTTTCCTTTTCTTCAGAAATTTTTATGATGGTTAAGATTGTACATTACTATTAACTTGACACTACTTAATATAATTCAAATATTTTATGGATATTCTGCGTAACTTTTTGTATTGGTTTCAGCACCCAAAATGATGGTTGTATCCATAATATTGCTGCTGCACACACAGACACATACATGTGTATGTATGTATGCATGTGTGTGTGTGTGTGTGTGTGTGTGTGAGTATATATATATATAGAAAGAGATAGAGAGAGAGAGAGGACCTGTGATCAAGGCAAGAAAAAGAGAAGAGTACTCAATATAACGAATACAGAGAATATAGAATTAATTATAATTTTTTTTTACAAGCATATAAAAGACAGTTCATGTCACTAGTAGTTTCAAAATCATTCAGTACTCCACATTATGTGTGTTGCACTTATCTAATTGGATAACGGTATATATATATATATATATATATATAGGAGGAGCAAAAATACTAGAGAATCAGTATGGCAAAATTATGAGTTGAAAATATGTGGAAAACATATATAAAAAGTGGAAGAGGAATGCCTTTGTTTCACATAGTTTAATATCTTTTTTATAAAGAAATTTGAAAGAAGCCCGTCGTATATATGTATATATATATATATATATATATGTGTGTGTGTGTGTGTGTTTGTGTGCCTGGGTTTGTCCCCCCAACATCGCTTGACAACTGATGCTGGTGTGTTTACGTCCCCGTAACTTAGCGGTTCGGCAAAAGAGACCGATAGAATAAGTACTAGGCTTCCGAAGAATAAGTCCTGGGGGTCA
>NC_069004.1:23453660-23456050 GCF_001194135.2 Octopus bimaculoides
ATATATATATATATATATATATATATATATATATATATATATGCATATGTATGTATGTATGTATGTATGTATGTATGTATGTATGTATTATATATGCATGTTTACTTGCATTTCTGTGCGGAATGTTTTTTAATTAAAATATTTTAATTGTTATGTAAATTTTATTCAGTTACCCTGGTTTCATATTTCAATAAAAAAGCAAAAGACATTTTTCAAAAAATTAATTTTGTGCATATATTTTCTACATGCAAATGAAAATGTGTCATTTGTATATTTAAATATATTCTATATTTCTGAATTAATTTTTTGGTACTACTTAATTAAAACAGAACACTTTCTGTAGCAGTGTTTCTGAATTTAAAGTTAAATTTTGGAAATTGTGTGAAAATAATTTTGTTTCTTTGAGATATTAATGTGAACCTTATTATTATGAAGGGAATTTTGTACTTTTTGTTTCTCTTTTTGTTTTTATTTTGTATATATGTCTAAATTATATTTAATATTTATGATTAATTGTATATGTTAATATGTGCAATGACATGTGTATGTATTATATGTGTCTGTGTGTGTGTGTGAGTGTATATATTTATATATATATTAATATATATATATATGTATGTATCTCATACATTATCTCTCTCTCTCTCTCTCTCTCTCTCTATCTATCTATCTATATGTATATAGATGTATAATATGTGTCTGTCTATCTGTCTGTCTTTTTCTCTCTCTCTCTCTGTGTATGTATGTATGTATATATGTATATATATGGTGGCTTAACTCACCAAAACAGCAAAAATGTTGGCAGAACAGTATATGTCTATTCAGTTTTTTGTTTTTATTTTATAATGAAAGCTAACAAGTGTAAAAATTCACTATTTTAAGCCTATTCAATACACATACATACATGCATACATGTATGTATGTATGTTGGCATTGATTCAGCAACACCAGATAAGCAGCACCAAAATGGCAGTGCCAAAATATCTCATACACTTAAGTGGACGCTCTAAATGCATGTTTATTCCAAGGAGCAGGACTTTTGCATGGATGTACATCTTCTCAAGGTGGAAATGACATTTTCTATATTCTGTGTTTGTTTTGAGTTTTTCTCATTTTCTTTTTTGACAAAGTTCAACTTGAAGAATCACTGAAATGCTTCCAAGCAATAATTCTAAGAGAATCAGCATTCGTGGAGGAACTGGAAACTGTCAGCTTCAATGAGTATGGTTTCCAGAAGAAACGATTGTGAACGAGAGTGCTTATTTGACATCCGACATTTTAACATTTCTCTTGTTTTCTCTCTCTCTACGTGTGAACATATTTCTTTTTGTGTATGAGGAAAGGGAAAATGTTCATATCAGTCTTGTTCAATTCATAAATTGTAATGTCTGTCTGTCTCTTATCCTTTCTATCTTTATGTATATATTTCTTCATTTGTGTATGTGTGTGTGTGTGTGTGTTTGCCCCCAGCTGTCAAGATGTACTGTCATGAAAACAAGATCGACATACAGTCAGCTGTGCCAAATTACCAGTGTCCAGAGTCCATACAACTGCACCATATTGTCTCAATCTGTCCACCCATATATGGCCCCTCCTCCTCTCTGTTATAATGTTACTACAATTGCAAAACTGTATCACTACCAACCACCATGAATATTGATGTGAGACACCACAGGAAATCTGTAAGGCAGGGGTTCTCAACCACTTTTTATCTATGGACCCTTTTGATTACTATTTTATTCTGGTGGACCCCCATAGCCATTTGTTGTTTAAAAACTAGTTTTATAGAAACTTCTTTCAAAATTCCTATTTTACTTTTCACCCATTAACTTGTGTTGGTTGAACTATGTAAAACGTTAGAGAAAGAAATCTTGCTGTTTCTTGCAATACATACAAGTAAAGCAAAATTTTTTCAGGGGTCTTTAAAATACTATTTTGTTGCGTGGGCCCCTGAAAATCTTACGTGGACCCTGGTTGAGAACCACTGCTGTAAGAGATCACTTTGACCTACTAGAAACATCAACCAAATCTCCCTCAGATCACATCACACCAGGCTTCTCTCAAAACAATTTAAAACAAACAAAAAAAAAAGATGTGGTCAATGTTGTCTTTTTTAACATACAAAGAAACCTAATGGTCATGACTGGAGTGCCATTGATCCTAATCCTGTTGGATCAGGACTGACCTGCTGTTAAATAACAACTACAACATACTGATTCAGTTACCTGTGACATCGTGGGGGTGGTGTGTGCGTTTGTGTGCGGGGTGGGGTAGAATGATGAACTTGGTGAACAATATTGTGTTATAAGGTGATGTGGAGTGGAGTTGGAGGGAATACAAGTCAACTCTAAACATAAATCTCATTCAACGAATTGAACTCCTGACTTTCT
>NC_069004.1:23456060-23456944 GCF_001194135.2 Octopus bimaculoides
TTATACCTTATACAAAGGACTTAACTTTGTTCTTTCACTCTGGAACCTGCTTCTTGACAATAAGCTTCAATTCATGTTGTCTATTTTTGGAAACTCTACTGATTCTCATCTTGTCATCAACGTTTGTCTTTGGATACTGGCTGCAGTTGCTACTGCTGTGGATACTACTACTACTACTACTGCTACTACGTTCGTCACCAATGACACTATCAGCAGCAGCAGCACTACTACTACTACTACTACTACTACTACTGTGTTGTTCTTGTTTCTGTTGTGGCCACCATGAGGGCCTCTTGGTATGCAGAAACAAACTGGACACTGGAGAAAACTCTCAACATGGCAAGATTTACTGCATTGCACTACCACCACCACCACCACCATCACCCATACTGCATCTTGGAGTTTTAAACCTTGTTGTAAGACATGGTGCTGGTGCAGATTGGATTGTACCTCATTGTATTTAGCAGTCTACTTACATGCCATTGACCAACTCAAATCAGGGCTGATCAGGATTATTCTGCAAAAGCCACTACTACTACTACTACTACTACTATGAAGAAAGACATGAAGATGACCAAAAAGAAGAAAAGGAAAATGAAGACGAAACAGGTAGGTTGCAATATATTTCATTTTTAAAAAAATTTTATTTTCTAATTATTTTTCACAATTTAATTATTACAAGGAATTAAAGAAACAAAATTAAAATAAAAATAAAAGGTGGGGAGAAAGTTAAGCTGTAGAAGATGGAGGGGGAAGGAGCAACAGGCAGCACACCCCAGAATAAAGGGTGTGTTCAATTGCGCCCCCATGGTCATGACCGAGGGGCTGTGTTACCCTGGAGAATGGCCAACAACACTTGCTGTAGTAGTTACTTCATTTGTTCT
>NC_069004.1:23457044-23460608 GCF_001194135.2 Octopus bimaculoides
TAAATCTATTATTTTTATTATAATTCTTCTTCTTCTTTTCAGCAGTTTTTAAATGAGTTTCTCTTGCACCATTCGCCCCCCCCCCATCCCATTCCCATCCCTACCCCACTTGCCATGTGTCCAGCATTGTATTTTTCTTTCAAGATATTGTAGAATCATGTTTGTATAAAACTACATCTGTTTTGTTTTGTTGTTTCTGGTGTTGTTTTAGTGTTTTGTTTGTTGTATTGACTGTGTGTGTGTGTGTGTAGTGTTGTCGTCAGCATCATCATCACCTCATTTTTTTCTAAATGTCTGTTTTCCATGCTGGTATGGTTTCGCACAGTTCAACAGGACCTGGAAAGCTAGGGGTTGCATCAAACTCTCATGTGGAACATGGACAAAACGACCTCGTAATATTTGGTTGTGTCTCTTTTACACAGTGGGTTCAAATCCCACCACACTGCATTGACATTATAACCTCTGGGTTTGCTTCCCCTTATCAAATGTGTGATCACATATCTATTTTAGAAATTATTATTATTATTATTATTATTATTGTTAGTGTTATTATAGGTGGTGAGCTGAAAGAATCTTTAGCATGCCGGGTGAAATGCTTAGCGGCATTTTGTTTGTCTTAACGTTCTAAGTTCAAATTCCGTCAAGGTCGATTTTGCCTTTTGTTCTTTTGAGGATATTCATCCAACAATTGGAATAACCACAGTAGCGATTGATAACCAAACTTAGGGGAAGCATTTGTTAGCTGACATCATCCGTAGATGGGTTAATTTCTAAGAAATTAAACCCATCAGGTTTCAACTGGACCATTTTTTATTGCTGCCAGTCATAAGTTGGACAGGTCGTAAGTTGATGACAACCTGTACAGCTAAGCATTTTGTCAGTCTTTGCATTCTGTGTTCAAATTTTGCTGAAGTTACCTTTCATTTTTTCAGGGTTGATGAAATAAGAACCAGTCAAGCATTGGGGGTGGGGGTGATGTAATCACCTTACCCCCTGCCCCAAACTTTCAGGCCTTGTGCCTATAATAGAAAGGATTATTATTAATTGCAGGGGTAGCAATTTGGCAGAGCTGGATTGAATGCCTTACAGTATTTGTTCCAGCTCCTTGGGTTCTGAGTTCAAATCCTGCCAAGGCCAATTATTTGCCTTTCATTCTTTCAGGGTTAATAAATAAGTATTTACTTAAGCCCATTGCTCTGTATGGATCCTGGACCAGCCACAATTTTTTTTCCACTGTTTTCAACTCTGAGCTGTCTTGTCTGCTTCTTTCTAGTTAGACCAGTGCTTCTCAACCATTTTCTACTTATGAACCCCTTTGATTCCTATCTTATTCGAATGGACCTTCATAGCCATTTGATGTTTAAAAAACCATATATTCATCATCATCATCGTCGTTTAATGTCCGCTTTCCATGGTAGCATGGGTTGGACGATTTGTCTGAGGACTGGTGAAACCAGATGGCTACACCAGGCTCCAATCTGATTTGGCAGAGTTTCTACAGCTGCATGCCCTTCCTAACGCCTACCACTCCGAGAGTGTAGTGGGTGCTTTTATGTGCCGCCGGTACGAAGGCCAGTCAGGCGGTACTGGCAACGGCCATGCTCAAAATGGTGTATTTTATGTGCCACCCGCACAGGAGCCAGTTCGGCAGCACTGGCAACGATCTCACTCGAATGTCTTTACATGTGCCATCCGGCACAAGTGCCAGGAAGGCGATGCTGGGCACAGGTGCCATGTCAAAAAATTGTCAAAACATTTTGTGTATTGTAGAAGTATAACCAATTTATTGCAGATTAATTTTAATGACAAAATCTTATATGGACCTCTAAGGGTCATATGGACCCTGGTTGAGGACCACTGGGTTAGACCCATTTCCTTTTAACCTCCTTTTGGATTTTTCAGCACCACATCAAATTTCTCTGAGGGAAGGCCTTCATATCCCAGATCTTGTTGGTTTTGAGTTCTCATCAATGCTTCTATAACTTTGCTTTTTGCTGAGGTTAGGGTTTTGGCCCTACACAAACCGGTTTTTACTTCTTGGAAAAGGTGGTCCATATTAGTTGTCTGGTCTCTATCCTTTGACCCTGGCTAGCATGGGCTGCCTTACAAGGTGCTTAAGCTCTGTTGGCATAGTTCTTAAGATCATTAGAACACACAAGCTACTTCTCCACAAGAAAGCCTGGACCTTGTGGTTTACTAATTAAGTACTGGGTTGATATGATTGACTGCTCCCCTCTCCCCAAAGTTCAGGCTTTGTGCTTATGTTAGACAATTATTGTCAACCCTTTAGCATTCAGATTATTCTGTCTAAAGTAATGCTTATTTATTCACATTCCTTTGAATTACTGATGCATTGTCTTTCTGTGTTGAGATTTTGATGATATACTTGTTTATTTTTAGTATGATATTGTAGGGTAGGTGTGAGAGGCTGGATCTGACTGGTTTGAATATACAATGAGTAGAATATTTGGGCTAGATATAACCAGTTAAAATGCTAAACCATTACAGCAGCAAGCTGGCAGAAGTGTCAGAACATTGGACAAAATGCTTAATGATATTTCTTCAAGCTCCTTATGTTCAGAGTTCAAGGACACACTCACTATCAGGAATTAAATTCACCATTGTCAGGTTATGAGTCAAATGCCCTAACCACGAAGTCACCTTCATGCTAATATTCCACACCAAGCACTACCAAAGATAGTCAAAATTCTTTCATCTACCTATCCATATTCTTTTACCCCTGAAGTTTCTACTAGTCACCTCCCACCAACCAATAACCCAATCTTTCACCAAGATTCTGTCATGCACCCCTGTTCAGATTCAGCCAGCCACTGTCAAGGTTTCTTTATCCACTTTTGCCAAGATTCTGTGAACCATCTACCAATATATTACCATGTACACCTGCCAAGATTTTGCTAAGACTCTGTCAAACATCCTGCTAAGATTCTGCTAGCCACCCGCCAAAATCTTGCCATCCACTCTGCCAAGGTTTCGCAGACCACCCCTGCTAAGACTGTGTCATTTACCTGCCAAAATTCTGTCAATTATTTCACAAAAATGTTAGAATACACCTCTGCCAAGATTTTACTAGTTACCTGCTGCACTAAAATTCTACCTTTCACCCAACATCCTGTTTACCAGCCTCTAAGATTCTGTTATCCATCCCAACCAAGTTTCCACCCCCCATCCACCGTCCCACTCACCTGCCTTCTTTCCAATGTATTTCATGTCTAGAAAGATTTAAAAGCTAATCAGAAACTGGCAGATTTCAACATTGTACATGTTTGTTAATATGACATTTCTTAATGGGGTACCATGAAGGTCAAAGATAACCCACCCGTAATTCCAAACTTGAAGCTGTAGATTATAATTGTCATTGTTTGATGTTCTGTTCTGTGACATCCAGCTCTGGTTGAAGACTTTGTCATTAATAATAATAATAATAATAATAATAATAATAATAGTAATAATAATAATAATAATAGTAATAATAATAATAATAATAATGTACACGAAAATAAAAGGACTATGTGTATATAAATATTTTATATATGTATCATATAT
>NC_069004.1:23463213-23471327 GCF_001194135.2 Octopus bimaculoides
CAGCATGGCCAGTCTAATAACTGAAACAAGTAAAAGATATTTTTATAATCAGATATTAGGAATTGCATTAAAAAAGAAAATCATTAAAATATTTCGTGTATTGTAGAAGAAAACTAATTTATTGCAGATAAATTTTAAAAACAAAATCTTATATTGACTCCTAAGGGTCAATATTGAGTCCGGTTGAGAACCCCTGCAATAAAACAGACCTTGTTAAAAGCATCTGAATGTCAAACAGTGATGTTGGTAACCCTGTTGATGCTTACTCACCTGAGACCAACCCTGGTTCTGTAATACAAACTTCCGCTTTGAAAGTGATCTAAACTTAATCCTTCTATCGAAATTTCCATTTAATTTATGTTTCAAACACCAACTTAATAACAACAGATTTATTTTATGGGTTTCTGGCACCCAAAGATCAGGGAGTGATCTTAACCCTTTTTGACACTAACTCATCTGAGATTGCTGCTAGTTTTATGATAGAAACTTCCTCTTTTAAATTGATTTAATTCAGTGGTTCTCAACATTTTTTTCTTTTTATTTGTGGCCCCCTTTCATTACTATTTTATTCTGGTGGACCCTGATAGCCATTTGATGTTTTTCTCAAAATTTCGCTTGTGTAGTTGGAACTGTGTAAAACGTTAAAGAAAGAAACTGAGCTGTTTCTTGCAATAAATAACATCTACAGCAAGATTTTCTTCATGGACCCTTAAAATACTACCTTGGATTTCCAATTTACTATTTTGCTTGCATAGATCCCCTAAAATCTTATACAGACCCTGGTTGAGAACCACTGACCTGAATCAAAACCTTACATCAAAGTTTCAATTTTATGTTCCAGCATCAATTTATTAACAACAAATTCATTTTATTAAACTCCTCGTTATTTTCAAAATAGAAACCAAGATGGTGTATTTCAAGAGAAATATGGTAATAAAACGGTTAAAGTGGTCTAAAATGAAAGCCTTTCTATGAAATTTTCCATTGACTTTATGTTCCAAACATCAGTTATAAAATTCTTTGTTATTTTCAAAATTAGTTGAAACAAAGGCAGAGTTGTATTTCAATAGAAATTTGATAACAAAAGAGCTAAACCAGGTGATACATTGTTGGTTTTAATTTCAATTCCAGCTCATTCCTAATTAAGTAGACTTGTGATCAAAGATGTTCTTGTTAATGACCATTTCGTTAGTTTGTCCCCTTAATGCCAAATGTTTAATGAAAGCTATTAATTATTAAATGAAAATAAAACCTCAGCTGAGTAGTATAGGAACTGGAAAACTATTAAAGCTGCCTTGACATATAAATATTTTATTTATTTTTATTACCATATTTATATGTGAAGGCAGCTTTAAAATTCATCCTCATCCTTTTCCTCCTCCTCCTCATTTTATGTCCACTTTTTCTTGCTTCCATGGTTCTGAGTTTGATTCCTGGCCGTGTGTTGTGTCCTTGAGCAAGACACTTTATTTCATGTTGCTCTAAGTCTATTCAGCTGGCAAAAACGAGTTGTACTTATATTCCAAAGGGCCAGCCTTATCACATGCGGAATCTCCCTGAGAACTACATTAATGGTATGCATGTCTGTGGTGTTCTCAGCCACTTGCACATTAATTTCATGAACTGGCTGTTCAATTGGTTGGATCAACTGGAACACCCATCATCACAACCAACAAAATGCCAGTTTTTTTTTCAGACGTGCATGTCTTATTCAATACCAACATTTTGCTTTTGATCATCTTTTTTGAGTGTATCTGCTTTATAGTAATTATGATATATTAGTTAACAACTACCTGTGTGCAACGTTTTTAGCATAAATGATTGGTTACATTAGAAAACTAAGTCTTTCTTGTAACATTACCAATTTTTTCAATAACCTGACCACAAGTGAATACACTATAAGCATTTTAATAAACAAACCCATTTTTAGGTATTTTCTTACCAAGCATTACAGGACTGAGCTTTTGATTTTAATAATATTCAGCAGGATGTTAAATGTTATTAAGCCACTACAAAACCATAGACATTACAAACCAGAGCCATGGTGATGCTGTTTGACCACATCCCAAAAAACCTTTGACCATATCCAAAAGAAAGCCATGCACCACTCACTGAGATAGTTTCTTCTATTCATTTTCTTGCCTCATTGTCATCTTTGTCCTCCTCTTCACCGTCGCCATTCTTGGAAACTGTGCAGAAACTTATCAAGTGTGGATATATGTGTGTGTGTGTGTGTGTGTGTGTGGCTGTTGATCGTTACCAACGTCGCCTCCCTGGCACTTGTGCCAGTGGCACATGAAAAGACATTCAAACGAGATCATTGCCAGTGCCGCTGGACTGGCTCTTGTGCAGGTGGCACATAAAATACACCATTTCGAGCATGGCCGTCGCCAGTACCGCCTGACTGGCCCTTGTGCCGGTGGCACGTAAAAGCACCCACTACACTCTCGGAGTGGTTGGCGTTAGGAAGAGCATCCAGCTGTAGAAACTCTGCCAAATCAGATTGGAGCCTGTTGTCGTCTCCTGGTCCACCTGGTCCAACCCATGCTAGCATAGAAAGTGGGTGTTAAACGACGATGATGATATATATATACATACATGCACACCAGGGGGTACCCAAAAGAAACCTGAATTTCACAATATTATTTTATTTACATGTTTACACTTTGCCTTCACAGTATTCTCCATTTGAAGCACTGCATCATTCCAGACATGTTTTCCACAGTTCAAAGCAGTCCTGGAACTCTTGCAAAGTGATGCTTTTTAACACCTCTGTCATTTTTTCCTTCTCCTCTTCCACATCTGCAAAGCATTTTCCTTTAAGGACATTTTTCATTCAGGGTAGCGAAAAAAAGTCATAGGGAGCAAGACCAGCTTCCACCTGTTCTTTCAGTTCACAACATGCATTCAATCGTGACTGCTTTTGATCTTCTGTGAGCAAGTGAGGCACAAATTTTACTGCAACTCTTTCCATTCAGAATTTCTCGCTTAAAATTCGTAGGCAGAAGCTCCAGGACACACCAGTCATATTAACAAGTTCATCAGTTGTTCAGCAATGGTCCTCCAAGATCAGTTCATGAATTTTCATGATGCTTTCATTTGTTTGGGGGATCGATAATTGCCCTGAACAAGGTTGGTCTTCAAGCAACAAGTGACCATTCCTAAAGCATGAAAACCACTTGTAAACTTGTGTTTTGCTGATGGCAGCATTCTTGGAAGCTGTTTGAAGTATGACAACTGTTTTGACTGTTGTTTGCCCCAGCAGAAAACAGAATTTCACAGAAGCACACTGTTCCTTCGTTTCAGTTATTGCAAAAATTGACAAACAGGGGAGAAGCACTACAAAAAGACACACTACATGGCAGTACGACTCCACTGGTCACCACTGGTCACCACCGGTCAGCAGACTGATGCCAGAGGGTTGCATCAAGTGATGTCTAGTGGTGGAAATCTGAACTACAATGGGCTTGTCCCTCAGAGAGTGTTTCTAGTTACTTTTGGGTACCTTATCATCATCATCATCATCGTTTAACATTTACCTTCCATGCTGGCATGGGTGGGATGGTGTGACAAGAGATTCAGACTTAAAATAAATACTGGGGTCAATTTGTTTGACAAAACCCTTTTGAGGAAGTGCTCCAGCATGGCTGCAGTCCAGTGACTGAAACAAACAAAAGATAAACAATTACCATTATTTAAATGAAGGAGGCAAATCCGTTTTATTTATATTTTTTAATTTTTTTCAACTATTGGCTTTATTATGTTTTTTTTTTAAATATTTAAATTTTTTTGCAACAAATTTTATTTAATAATAATAATTTTTAAAAAAAATTATGCTAGTAAGTTTATTCCACTCTGTTATCTCTTGTAGAGTTGTTGTTGTTGTTGGTGGTCATGCTTTGATTTTGATTGTGTCAAGTCAGGCCACTGGTTGACTACCTGTTTTCTGGAACTTCCAAGCACCACACCAGTTACATTTGTACAATAATTATTAAATACAAAAAAGTGTGGGGTGGGTGGGTGAGGGAAATAAACCTTTATTTTTTATAAAAAAACCAAATTCTTCAAATTTTATAGTTGTTATTTGGTGGTGGTGGTGGTGGTGGTGGAGTTGTTATTGCAATAATAGTTCTGAGTTTGTTACGCATATTTTCATACATGTACATATCTATGTAATATACGTACAAATATTTAATGCTTAGATATACATACACACTCAGGCACACATGCACACACATGCAGGCTTATTATACACTTTAGCAAGTTATATACACTCTGAAATATATTTCATGCATATATATATATATATATTCTCATTCACACACATTGTGTATGATAGCATGTTATATACACATTTATACAATAGTGTATTATACACATGTTATATATAATAGTGTACCTCTGTCCTCATTTTTCATGAGTTTGGTTAAAAAACAAAAAAAAAAAAGCCCTGATAACACTGTGTCTTGTCTTTGGTCAGTAAGTATTATTTCCTATTTGCTTCTATCTAGAAATCGAAGGAATTGACTGCTATTCCCTTCAAACTTTGCTTTTGTCACTTGGACATTAATGTTTTGAAACTGACCTATTTTCCATTACATTTCAGACAGATTCTGCGCTGAGTTACTGAAGCAGAAATATTGTTATAGCAAATATTCTGCTCAGTACCACAGATTTGCTTGTCATTTGTTTGACCTTAACCACTTGAGCATGTCCCTTAGTGGCTGACACTATGTGCATCTCTGATCAAGAACAGCAGCAGAGTAGTTGGGGGAGCATCATAGCCATGTGTTGAGAGGGATTCTTTGGGGTTTGAATAAAAGCAAAGTTTGAAGGAAATATTAGCCATTTTTCATACGTTCTAGGTGTAAACAAATAGGAAATAACAGTTGCGACCCAAGGACAAAAATCATGTTACACAGTGTAATGAATCCGTGATAAATTAATCATCTCCACTCTCTTTGTAAATGGAACAAATGGTAGAATCATTGACATGAAAAGTGTGGCTCACAGCTGTGAAGCTTCCGCCGTCATTTATTTTCTTGATCATCTCTGTGTTTTCCGGTAGAGAAAAGACTTCAGTAGGGAACGCACTTGTCTTACATCATTTGTTAGGATCAGATGCCCTCATATTGGAATAAATATGATACCAAACCCACAGTCCACAGCTGTGGAGCTTCCACTCTCATGTATTTTCTTGTCTGTCTTTACCTTTTCCTGTAGAGAAAACACTTCTGGGCTGGTTCTTGAGATGTGTTTTCCTCTCTGCTAGTCCCATGTTCATGGGTGTATGTCTGTATGTAAATTTGTATTAAAAAAATACACAGCCTCACAGCATGGTTGTATAAGAACAAGCATTCCGGGTCATTACTGGAGTATGTCTTTTTTTGTGGTTAAAAGCAGAATCGTCCCCTGATAACTGACCTCTTTTCTCACAGATTAATCCTTGATGAGTGTAACATGGTTCTCTTCACAATTGAGCGTACCGTGTTATTCAGATCAGTGATGAATGAATCAGTGATAAACAAAGCCGTATTCTTTGCTTTATACACACATGCTGTATATAATAGTGTATTACACACACTTGACTGGTGTTTTAGAACAGTGCTGTCCGATCTGGGGTTGCCCTTAATTGCTTGGACGTGTTGTGCTGCAAACAGTCTGCAAGCACATGGCTTCATGAAGCCACTGTCATGAAATCAAATCTGACCCTTACCGCTGCTTTGGTCATCCATACTTGTTGACATTCTAATCCATTGCCAGGTCAATAGCTTCACCAAATCCATTTCAACGTCTTTAATGAGATTGTTATTAACTTGTAAAGCATGTTTTTTTTGTTTTTTTTAAAACTCTTTAGCATTATTAGCAGATTATTTTGTCAATTAAAATGTTTATTTATTCACATTGTTTTGAATTAATCATGCATTATCTTGTAACTTCAACATTTTGATGATTGATTGTTTATTTTTAGAATGACCATTGTTGGGTAGGTGTAAGAGGCCAAATCTGGTCAGTTTGAACATAAAACAGGTTGAATATTTGGATCAGATCTGGCCAGTTTAAATGTTGAAGGATTAAGTTCAAAATAGTGATAGTGACCAGTTGTATGTTTGGTCTTTTCAAAATAAATGTCCTCTGAAAATTAATCCATTAAGTGGCAAAATGTTGAGGTCAGAATATACTTTGTGTTGAGGGGACAATGTGTCTTGTGCTGATGGGTAGTGTGTCTTGTATTGAGGATGTAATTTATTTGGTATTGAGGGCATAATGCATCTTGTGTAATATTTCTTGTGTTGTTGGGGTTTAATATATCTTGTGTTGAGGGCATGATGCATCTTGCATTGTAGATAACCTGTTATAGAAATGGAAGACAGTTTGAAGGAGACATTGTTGATGATGTCCTCTTGGCACCTTCTTTCTTTATGCTTGACTTGTTCAACTTTTTTTTTTATTTTGACTGAATATTTTGCACTCAGACTAATTATATTGATTTCAGATTTTGGCACAAGGCCAGCAAGTTTAGGGGAGGCAATAAGTTGATTACATCGACCCCAACATTTAACTGGTACTTATTTTATTGATCCTGAAAGGATGAAAGGCAAAGTCAACCTTGGCACAATTTGAACTTAGAACATAAGGACGGACGAAATGCTGCTAAGCATTTTGCCCAATTCTGTCAGCTTGACACCTGTACACAGACTAATTATATTAATAAATGAATATTGTCTTTGTTAGTGGAACATAGTTTGGTGTTGAACTGGGTCAGACACAAATAATAACAGCTGGTAGTTGGTGGCTCCAGTTTAGGATTGTGGGGTAACTTAACTGGGGTTAGGAGCAGAACCTGTTGGGCAAATGTCAATGTAGGAACATGTATTTTAGTATGTTATTTGTTGACATATAAGTTATTGTGATTAGCCCCAGGTCAGCCCTGGTCAAGCAAACCTGTGATCAAAAATGTTGTAGTTCTAACCATTTTGTCTTTTTAGTTTTTTGAAGCATAGTGTATCTACGAGGACATTATACAATGTGTCCTTCCTGATGATGATGTGTGATTTGAGGGACGTTTGGCAGCTATGTTGGTGCTGTTATTGTTCATAGTGTTGATAGTATTCTTGATGTTGTTTGTTTTGGGTATTTAACCCTAGGTCAACCTTGATCAAGAACTATGGCCTTCTCATCACATGTTTTCTTTCAGTGTTATCATATACAGTATGTCTCTGATAACATTATCCAATGTGGCTTTTCATTTTAAAGGTAACAGAGTGAGATTCAAAAGAGGTTTGATAATGTTAGTGTTGTTGTTTGGCCACAGGTCACCCATGACCAACCAGACATGATCAGTGGTATTCCAACCATGACCATCACAGTTTCTCATTTGTTTTTCAGAGTATTCTAATGTGTCTTACCTTTCATAAGACAACAGAATATAATTTAATGAAGATTTGACTGTTATACAGGTGTTAATTGTATTGGTAGTTAATAGTGTTCGTATGATGATGATGATAGTATGGTTTAGCCCCAGGTCACCTTAGATCATTTGTTCAAAATTATTCCAGTTGCGACCATCCTGTTTATTTTCAGATATCATATCAGTGTCACAATTATCCAATATATATTTCTTTTCCCAAAACAGTAGGTTGTGATTTCAGTGATATGAAGCTGCTTTTTCTAGCAAGTTCAATGACCACATAGTGTCTTTACTGATAACGTTTGGTGTTTCGGTAAGTTCCGCCTTTTTTAAGAACAACCATGTTTATGTATTTGCAAAACTCTACAAGTCTCTCGGTGATTTTCCCCTCCCATCCAACCCTTCATGTTCTGTCCCCTCTTGTACATGTACATTATATTTCCATGGTAATAAAGTATCTATTTTGTAGAGGTGATCGGGGAGTGGAGGTCCAGTCATTTAAAAAAAAAAATTTTTTTTTTGTTAATTAAAATTTTGAGCCCTTGAGATTCCTCACAGACCACAGTTTTTTCTTCTTTTTCTTTTCATTCTTCCTCTGCTTTATTCCGCTCTTGTAATGAAGTCCAGTGGTTATGGTCTCTCTTGATATGAAACTCAAGTTGTGAGACAAACATTCACCTTTAGTTTGCATAAAAAAAGAAAA
>NC_069004.1:23472599-23473948 GCF_001194135.2 Octopus bimaculoides
ATATATGTATATATGTATATATACACACACACTTTGATATATCCATATCCACACACCGTTAACATCTTCTGAGAAAGCTAAGCATGTTTTAATTACATTCAATTTATTTCTTACTAATTTATGAATTAAAAAAAAGATGATTTTTTTTTTTGTGGGGAGAATCACCCCACCCCCCACAATCTTTGTAGGGGTTTCTTTTGTGATTGGCAATTTTCAGAAAGGCCCTGCACACACTCCATGCCCACTGTACACCTTCCCCTATTTGTCATTTCCCTCCCCTCCAAATTCTCCAAACTTGCTATGGTCCCAGTATTAAGATGTTTGTTAATGTTTTTTGGGTCTGTTTTAATGGTCTGTTTTAATCTATGGTCTTTCATCATCACCATCATCATTATAAAACAATGATGATGATGATCTATGTAATATGACTGCACAGTGTATATTGGTGTATATTTTTTACAGGTGAGCATTTGTATTTAAACACACACACGCACACACACACACACACACACACACACAAGCATATATATTTCTATATTGGGTTCATATTTTGGCACCAGCCCAGCAATTTTAGGGTGGGTGGGTGCTAGTTAATTAAATTGACCCCAGTACTCAACTGGTACTTATTTTATCGACCCTGAAAGGATGAATGGCAAAGTTGACCTTGGTGGAATTTGAACTCAGAACACAAAGATGACGAACTGCCACTAAGCATTTTGCCTGGTGTGCTAATGGTTCTGCCAGATCACTGCCTTAGACTGAGTGCTTTCAAATTTTGGCACAAGGCCAGCACTTTCAGAGAAGGAGCTAAGTCGATTACATCGACCCCTGTATTCAACTGGTACTTATTTTATTGACCCTGAAAGGATGAAAGGCAAAGTCAACCTTGGTGGAATTTGAACTCAGAACATGAAGACATGAAATGCTGGTAAGCATTTTGCCCAGCGTGCTAACGATTCTGCCAACTTATGTTTTTATACCATCGTTCATTTTATGCGTTTTTTTTCCATGGTGGCATCAGTGGGATGATACGAGTGTCTCTACATACCTTATTTACACGTGTGTTTATGTGTATATGTGTGTGTATGTATTTGCTTATTTATAATATACACACACACTCGTATATACATAAGTATAAGTATACATATTTATATGCAGTCATAGATTTACTTCTATATAAATATGTATACACTTATATGTATATTCTTGTGTCTATACATGCACACACACATATACACATACACCTCCACACACACAAACACCCGCATGCACATGCATCCACACATATAGACATACACATGCACACACACAAACAACATATTTATATTTATATATATATATATATATAT
>NC_069004.1:23474659-23477159 GCF_001194135.2 Octopus bimaculoides
TATATATATATATATATATATATATATATATATATATGTATATACCTTTAGTGTTTGAACTGATCATGTCCGGCCCAAATATTCTACTTGCTTTATGCTCAAACCAGCCAGATGTGACCTTTCACACCTACCCTACAATGACATTCTTGAATTCAACAATCACATCATTGAACTCTTGAGGCTATGACACAGGGCATGATTAATTTGAAATAGTGCGTGTCAGTAAGCATTGTATTTCACAGTGTAATCTGAACGCTAAATGTGTGTGTGTGTGTGTGTGTCATTGTTTATTGTCTGTTTTCTATGCTGGCATACACACACACATATATACATCTATCTATGTACATGTGTACAAATACATATACATGCATACACACACACATGTACACATACATACACATGTATACATGTTTATATGTGGATATAGAGATACATACATACATACATACATACATACATACATACATACATATATGTAAATAAATAAATATATATACATATAAATATGTATGTATGTAACCATTAATGTTCATCTTCCAATCTTCCATACTGTTGCATATATGTGTGTGTGTGTGTGTATATGAGATGAAGGACGAGGTGGTGAAGAATGATCTTCGAATGTTGGGCCCCATGGAGGCAATGACCAGTAACCGAGACCTTGGCAATATGCTGTGCTTGAGAAGACTCGTCAAGCCAAGTGAAATTGTAGTCGTGACCATTGCCAGTGTCAGGTAAATGGCCCCCTTTCTGGTGGCACGTAAAAATCACATGGAGTGGTTGGTGTTAGGAAGGGCATCCAGTCGTAGAAACCATGCCAAATCAGACTGGAACTTGGTACAGCTCTCTGGGTTACCAGTTCCAGTCAAACTGTCTAACCCATGCCAGCAAGGAAAGTGGACATTAAATCCTGATGATGACGATGATATATCATTTAAAACACAGTATAAAAATACAAGCTAATAGTTTCATACATTGGAGATGTAATCCAGGTAGGTTTTAAAAAGATGACTTGTGCCTCCAAGCAACTGAAGATTGCTTGGAGACATAAGTTGTGTTAACAAAACCTACCTAGACTGCATCTCCAATGTATGAAACTATTAGAGCTCATGTCTTTACACTGTATTAAATCATATTTATCTTTCACTGGATGGAGTACTTTTTTTGTTGATCTTACCGTAATAGAACAATGGACTATTTATATACATGTAACTATATATGTATATATATGTATTGGTAGAGGCATGGCTGTGTGGTAAGAAGCTTGCTTCCCAAGCACATGGTTCTGGGCTCAGTCCCACTGCGTGACACCTTGGGCAGATGTCTTCTACTATAGCTTCAGGCTGACCAAAGCCTTGTGAGTGGATTTGGTAGACAGAAATTGAAAGGTGCCTGATGAATATATATATATATGTATATATATTTATGTGTGTGCACCTTTGAGTCTCTGTTTTCCCCCCACCCCCCAGCCTTTGCTTGATGGTGTGGTTACATCCTTGTAACTTAGCAGTTAGGCAAAAGAGACTGACAGAATAATTCCTGGGGTTGATTTCTTTGACTAAATCCCTTTAAGGCAGTGCTCCAGCATGGCCACAATCAAATGACTGAAACATGTATGAGAATATATATAATATATATATATATATATATATATATATATATACATATGTATGTACATGTAAATATGCATAGGGCATCCAGCTGTAGCGACCATGTTAAATCAGACTGGAGTCTTGAGCTGCTCTCCAACTTGCCAGCTCTGGTCAAACCATCAAACCCAGGCCAACATGGACAATGGACGTTAAACGATGATTATAAACATATGTATATATGTGTAATATATATAAAGTATGTATATAAAAATTAATAAATATATATATATGTGTGTGTGTGTGTGTGTGTGTGTGTGTGTGTGTGTGAATCAGTGATGGCAACTTTTATCAAGACTTGGTCACATGAGGCTTGGCTCATGGGGGCAGCACTGCTAAAAAAAATGTAAGTAATGCTTTTGTCCCACAGACCACCCATGATTGGCGTGTGTATATATATGTATATACATACACACACACACGCACACACACACATATATATATACACACACACATACATATACACATATATGGGTGTGTGTGTGCATGTATGTATATATATATATATATATATATATATATATATATACACAGTCATTTGGAGATTGAAAGTTTCAAATGGAGCTTGCATTAAGCTCTCTGCAAATTGCATAGCTAACAAGAATAATCGTGGTTAAGGTTAGGATAGACCTTACTGTTGTTCTGAAAATTCAGGAATTACAACGGTGGAGAGTGTATATATAAACAGAACAGATGAGAGATGTGAGGTGAGAGAATAAATGGTCATTCCATTTGTTTACAGCTGTTTCATGGTGTTGTTAGTTATATAATAGAGATTATATTCTCATTCATATGTATGTAGAATAGACATGTAAATGTATGTTTACACCCATATATACAAGTGTGCTGAAAAA
>NC_069004.1:23481006-23485605 GCF_001194135.2 Octopus bimaculoides
ATATATATATATATATATATATATATATATATATATATATATATACATGCACACCTACACACTTGTCTGTACACACACACATACACACAATGACCAATATGCTTATATATACACATATAATTTCACATATAATGTATATATAATCTTACATGTATATTACATATCTATATATGTACATTTACCCACACGTATATAGTCACACAAACTGTCTATATAATAGACATAATAAAGCTCAAAAGTTTGATCGTATTAAGAGAAGGAAAAACATTACCAAAAACAGCAAATGAAGAAAAATACAAAAAAAAAATAACTGGTAAAAAATCCCTCACATTTTGTGTAAATTTTCCTTGTCAATGTATATATATATATATTATATATATATATATATAGATATATATATATATAGTGATTATGTATATGGTTATATGAACAGAGATGGCTTTGAGGGTGTGGTAGTGGTGGTGATGCTGTTCTTGTTGTAGGTGGTATTGGAGGTTGTTGTGGTGGTGGTTATGATGGTGAAGTTGATGTTTTTAGTAATTGTGGTGGTGGTGATGATGATGGTGATAGTGGTGGTGGTGGTGATGATGGTGGAAGTTGTGATGGTGATGCTGATGTTGGTAATTGTTGTTGTTGTGATGGTAATGATGATGGTGGTGTATTGTTGATGTTGGTACTAGTGATAGTAGTAGTGGTGGTGGTGATGTTTTGGTTATTGTTGGTGATGATGATCATTGTTGTAATAGTACTGATGTTGGTAGACGCATTCACAGCAGTGGTAATGTTGGTGGTGATTGATGGTGGTATAGTAGTGATTGATGGTGGTGGTGATGATTGATGGTGGTGGTGATTGAGAGTAGTAGAGACTGAATGTGGTGGTAGAGACTGAATGATGGTGACTTGATGAAGTTAGTGTTGGTGGTTCTGTCCAAAGTACTGATCATGACTTTGCAAAAGCATGGGTGTGTGGTGGGTGTGTTTGGTAGGGTTGGTGATTGTGTATGCATCTAATTGCTTGATTCCACCCCAGTATATTATTTCTATAACACTAAAGATGATTGATCCCCCTGGCACGGTTTGATCCCTAATCAATGATTCCTTAAACTAGATTTAGCCCCATGTCTACAAGACCCTTTCTCGTTATTGTCTCAGTTGAATTAAGCTGTGAAGCCACTTGGCCTTATGGTTTGTCTGGTTTAAGATCAGAATGTTGTGGAGGGGTGTGGCACTCACCATCACAAGACCTGGTTTCGACTGGGCAAAGCATTGCATTCTTGACTGAAACACTTCATGTCATGTTGTTCTGTGATCACTTTGACACCCAATGTGTGGCACACATTGCCTTTGCAGGCAGCGTCACTTTGACGGAGGGAGTGGGTTAATATACAACACAAAACTTTTGATCACTATAAGCAAATTATTCCTGCAGATTGCTCAGCAAGAACTTGTGGAATCTTTCCCATCTGTCATTTATAATAGGAGAGTCTGTGATAATTTTGTGAATTCAGTTCTTTGAGAAATACATTTCTTTTCCCATTACTTTGGTCTATTCAGCCTTAGTGAGTGCCATTTAGGTGCTGGGGTAGCCTTCTCTCTCTCCAGGGGCTACATCACATATTTGTTCTGCTGGATCAAGGGTTATGGGTGATGGGCCTAAGTGGCTCTGCTCATGTCTAGATAGGCAGGTTAAACAATTAGCAAAATCATGGTATATGTTACCATGTCCTACACGCTTGCAAATGATAACTGGATGTACTTCTGTTACCTGATTTTGTCAAATTGTCCAACCCATGCCAGCATGGAAGATGGACATTAAATGATGATAATGACAATTAATTACAAGGTTTCCAATTTATTGAGAGGAACGGCAGGGTAAAGGTAACCATATGAAACTGTATGGCATTCACAACTTTTTGAAAGGAGAATTATCCCCCTGTGTCTGTGAGCTGTCTACACTGATAGTTCCCAGCCTTTTCTGTGCTCCACTCCTCTTGGAAATATTTGATTAATTTTCACACTTTAGAATATTTGAAGATGAAAAAAGCTAATTTTCTAATAACTACTTTTACTATGTGTGAACAGACTAAACAAATTTGTTTTCGACTCAGTGCATAAAATACAAATGTAAATTGAATAATTAAAAAACACCCTCGAAAACTGTAAACAGTTAAATGAATCACAATTGTGAACATAGAATTCAGTGACATTTTTTGCTTCTGCTTCTTATTCATGACTTTATCAGAATGTGGAACTTTCTTGCGGATTGTGATCAACAGGTTTGTTTGTGAATTGAAGGGATTTCTGGATTTTATCTTGATTGACAAAAGGCAAGTGAATCCAGATCCACATGGCTGAGGTATGTGGTGCATTGCTGTACTCAAGAAGACCCTTGCACCACAACAGAATTGATATCATAAAAAAACCTAAGTGCCGCCTAAAAAGCACTGATGGTGTTGCCATATAAAAAAAACTGATGCTGGTGCCACTTAAAAAGCACTGATGCTGGTGCCATGTAAAAAGCACTGGTGCTAGTGCCACGTAAATTTGTGGGGAGGAGGTAAGTTGATCACATTGATTCCAGTACGTCACTGGTACTTAATTTATCGATTGCAAAAGCATGAAAGCAAAGTTGACCTTGGCAGGATTTGAACTCAGAATGTAAAGACGGTCAAAATACCGCTAAGCATTTTACCCACCAGGCTAATGATTCTACCATATTGCTGCCTTAATAATAATAATAATAATAATAATAAATAATGCTTTCAACTATATATATGTGTGTGTGTGTGTGTGTGTGTGTGTGTGTGTGTGTGTGTGTGTGTGTTGTGTTGTGTGTGTGTCTAACCCATGCCAACATGGAAAATGGATGTTAAATGTTGCTTGATATGATGAGCTTCTACACAGTTTCACCCACAAGACTTTGGTTAGCCCAGAACTATAGCAGACAACACCTATCCAAGGTGCCATGCAGTGAGACCAAACCTAAAGCCATGTGGTTGCAAAGTGAACTGCTTGTGGTTTTTATGGTTCTCCATTTTAATGTTGTTATCAACTTCACAATTAAGCAACAAAACAAATCTTAACCCTTTAGCATTCAAATGACTCTGTCAAATGAAATGCTTCTTTATTCACATTGTTTTGAATTAACCATCTCTACCTTTGAGATTACAATGATGTGATTGTTTAGTTTTAGAATGATATTGCAGGGTAGGTGTGAGAACCAGGATCTGACTGGTTTGAACATAAAACAAGTAGAATATTTTGACTGGATATGGTGAGTTTAAATGCTAAAGGTTTAAATCACTATGAGCCTTTATCTTTGAATATATTTATTCCTAATTTACTTCTGATCAAACATGTGTTTCTTGCTTGCAGTTGTAAAAAATGCATCTTGAGTTAAACATTGTTGACTAAGTTTATCTACTTGAACTTTGCATAAAAGTTTCATGTGAAATTTTATCAGTTATTATCTGGTTTTAATATTACTTGTAATGATAATAATCCTGCCTTAATGCCTAATTCTGAGAGGAGGACAAGTATAAATTCTTTTAACTATGTGTACCAAATACAAGTGAATAAATGCCTTGTAATTGTAACAGCAAAACTATATGCCCTTTAGAAAAGCACTGCTTAAAGAAAAATAAGGAAAAATATAGTCTATCAGTGTAAGGTAATAATAAGAGATTGTAAGTATTATTACATCGATTCATCTGCTACAATTTGGAAATCTAGATTTCTTAATCATCCTCATTCAAGTATTGAGGAAAAAACAGTTCTACAAATCTTAGTAAATGTATTTGGGATATAAAAGATAGGAACAGTAAGTATGACTTAAAGTGGTGGTTCATTATTAATTATGCACCATTGTACAATATTGGCAATCTTACATGTGATCTTTGCCTTGAAGAAATGTATAATATAATTACTTCTAAATAAATTTTATTGAATTTTAATGGGAGATTTACAATGAAATGTTGCCATAAATTTCGAAAACATTCAAATATTTCAATTCCTAATTAATAATAGCTTTTCATATATTATATAATAAGGTTAATTCTTCTAAAATATTCATACATATAATAAATGTTGTGATGTAGAATCTCTGTTTCTTATTATCATAACATAGAATTCTTATATTTATTGTTTATTTATATTTATTTATATTTATTGTTCTTTAGTTATGCAGAGATATATCACCAGTAGTTGGAAACAAAAATAGCCTTTTTTAGATTATATTACTGTTTCTAATTGTCATGACGTAGAATTCTTATGTTTGTTTTTTATTCTTTCATTATCCAGTGACGTCACCAATAGTTGAATACGAAAATAGCCTTTCTGAAATATGCTTTTGTTTATTTTTGTGTTTTTGTTATCCATTGACATCACCATTAGTTTAATACAGAAATGTCTTAGATTGAATTTCTTCTAAGTGGTCTTTGTGTAGGCATTTGTGTACTGGAAATATTTCATGTTCACTTCAAATTCCACTAATTTTAGATCACCTTCATGATGTTGTGTTAACATATATTTTTGAAAATATTGATATTAATGATATATATATATATATATATATATATATCTGTATGTATGTATATATAT
>NC_069004.1:23486055-23488756 GCF_001194135.2 Octopus bimaculoides
GTATATATATATATATATATATATGTATATATATGTATATATATGTATGTATATATGAATGTATATATACGTATGTATATATATATGTATGTATATATATATGTATATATCCAAAGTTTTGACGCTAATATCCATTATTATTGAAATTTATTCCTATGTCAACATTTGTGTGTAAGGCTATATTTGACTGTCAAATTTAAGTCAAACATATAGTCTTATTCATCTTATCATGTGTGTGTGTGTGTGTGTGTGTGTATATATATATATATATATATTCAGATATTTCAACTTTTGATACCAATCTGCCTGAGATTGCATCTCACCCTATGATACGAACTTCCTATTTCAAATTCATCTTAATTAGTGGTACTCAACCATTTCTTATCTATGGATCCATTTTATTCTGGTGGATCCCTATAGCCATTTGATGTTTAAAAACAGCATAAGCATGGCTGCGGTAAGAAGCTTGCTTCCCAACTACATGCTTCCAGGCTTGTGGGTAGATTTGGTAGAGAGAAACTGAAAGATGTCCCTCGTATATATGTGTGTGTGTGTGTGTGTGTGTGTGTGTGTCTTTGTATCTGTGTTTGTCCCTTATTACTGCTTGACAACTTGTGTTGGTGCGTTTATGTTCCTGTAACTTAGTTGCTCAAGAGAAGAGACTAATAGAATAATTACCAGTCTTAAAAAATATATATTCAACTAAAAATTCTTCATGGCAGTGCCCCAGTATGGCCACGGTCTAGTGACTGAAACAAATAAAAGATTCTTGTTTTGCAAAATTCCTCTTGTTATTCACACATTCACTTGCATTGGTTGAACTATGGAAAACCTTAGAGAAAATAATCCTATGAACCTAGCTGTTTCTTGCATTAAATACATCTAAATCAAAAATTTTCATGGACCCTTAAAATACTACCTGCGGATTCCCAATTTACTATTTTGCCATCAAGCACCCTCAGGGGTTTTATCGACCCTGGTTGCGATCCACTAATGTAGATTAAAACCGTCTTTCAAAATTTTACATCGCTTAATAACAACTAAGTTATTTTAATAAATTCTTGATTATTTTGAAAATTAATTGAAATGGAGGCAATTTGTTTCAACAGAAATTTTGAACCAGAAAAGGTTAATGGATAAATTGGAATTTCAGAAACATAGAAATGAAGTTTATATATTGATCTTATGTTTTCATTAACTACTTTTATTTTATATAAAGGATGAGGGGCTATGTATAAAATCATATAATTTTATTGATAAGATACATTGATCTTTGTATTGATTATACAATTTCTTTTAAATTCATTGTAAATGTAACTTATTTATTTATCTGAGAGAAGAATAAAACAGAAGATTTAGTTAATCTCTTTATTTTTATTTCATAAATTACATTATCTTTACATGTGTTTCAGTAGCGAATAATAGTATGTTGTGCAGTAATTGTTATGTAAACAATTGCATAATCACATTGAAATGCCAGATCTTCAGAAGAAAATTGTAATTTAGTTCATAATTATTTACCAGCCTCTTAGTTGGTTGTTAGTGCTGCATATCAACTGTACTCACACACACACACACACACACACACACACGAGAACATTTTTTTATAAACCAACTTAGATGCATTATGTCGATTGATATTTTACAGAGAATAAAGTATATTTTGGACATGGGTTAGGTGTGAAAACAGCCTAGAAAGTTGGTTACCTAATTTTCTAGGCTGTTTTTACATCTACCCTGCATTTGAAATTTACTTTGTTAACTATAATATATATTTATATATATCTATATCTATATATATATATATATATATATATATATATATATATATATATATATATATTTATATGCAGTTCATATTTTGAAATGTTTTAACTGATGAAGGTCTAACATAATGGAGGCATTTCCTGTTATATATATATTACACAGACCAAAATGTGCGTATTAAATGATTTCAAACATCGCTATTTTTATTATTACAATTTATGTATGTATGTATCTATGTATAAATATTTAATCCATAATTATTTGTGTGACAAAATGTATTTTATCAAATCAACAATTATGGATAAAATGTTTATTCCTTTTCAAACTTATTTTTGAGTACTTCATCCTAAGTGACCAAACATAGCTTCTTTGAACATACTATCCTTGGAATACACATATGCATGCATGCACCCCCCCCCCCCACACACCTATATATACATATTCACTATGAGGCTATTTAAACCTCCTATAGGGATAGTTTTATCCCTGATACCCTGGTTTAATATATTATGTTTTGAAGAGATATTTCTTCAATAAATATATTATAAAACATCAAATATTATTAATAAGTTTGAAAATAGAGAGATTCAATGGATATAAGTTAATTTATTAATTATTTAACATTGCTTACAATTGTTTCACTTTGCATCCAATTTAACTTGCAAAACATATAAGTTTGCATTTTGAGTAGTCTGGATCTTCATTTTGCTTTGAAGTTCTTACACCCAGGATGCTCAAAATGCAAACTTATTATATGTTTTGTAATTTAAATTGGGTGTGAAGTGAAACAATTGTAGGCAATGTTAAATAATTAATAATTTATATCCATTGAATCTCTCCATTTTCAAACACACACACACACACATATGTATATAAATGTGTGTGTGTGTGTATATATATATATATATATATATATATATATATATATATATAT
>NC_069004.1:23488766-23489870 GCF_001194135.2 Octopus bimaculoides
CTGTGTGTATATGTGTGTGTGTGTGTATATATGTGTGTGTATATATATATGTGTGTGTGTGTGTGTATATATATATATGTGTGTGTGCATATATATGTGTGTGTGTATATATATGTATATATAGAGCAATAAGAAAATGGAGGGGATCAATTGGTGGTACATGGGGTGTGAGGGGGTACCCAAAAGTAGCCAGGAACGTTCTGTGTGAGACAAGCCTGTTGTAGTTCAGGCTTCTGCTACTAGAAGCCACTTAATGCGACCCACACACATCAGTCTGCTGACCAGCATTGTCCAGTGAGGCCATACTGCCACACGGTGTGTCTTTGTATTGCAGTGTTTCTCTCTGTTCGGCACGTTTTGCAATGACTGAAACAAAGGAAAAGTGTGCTTCCATGAAATTCTGTTTTCTGCTGGAGAAAATGACAGTCAAAACAGTTGTCATGCTTCAAACTGTTTACAAGGCCACTGCCATGAATAAATCACAAGTTTACAAGTGGTTTTCATGCTTTAGGTATGGTCACTTGTTGCTTGAAGGCCAACTTTGTTCAGGGCAAGCATCAACCTCCCGAATGAATGAAAACATTGTGAAAATTCATGATCTGATCTTGGAGGACCGTAACCAAACAACTGACAGACTTGTTGATATGACTGGTGTGTCCCAGAGCTCCTGCCAACGAATTTTGAGCAAGGAATTGTGAATGAAAAGAGTTGCAACAAAATTTGTGCCTCGTTTGCTCACAGAAGATCAAAAGCAGTCATGACAATGCGTGATGTGAACTGAAAGAACAATTTGAAGTTAGTCCGGACCTTTTTTCGAAGGTCATCACTGGTGATGGAAGCTGGTGCTATGGAATTTGCAGATGTGGAAGAGGTGAAGAAAAAAAACAATGGAAGCATTAAAAGAGTTCCAGCAGTGCTTCCAATAGTGGAAAATGCGTCTGGAACGATGCACTGCTTCAAATGGAGAATACTTTGAAGGTGGTAAAAGTGTAAACATGTAAAACTAAGTGAATAAAATAATATTGCAAAACTCTGGTATCTTTTGGATACCCCCTCAGATATATCATCGTTTAACATCCGCTTTCCATGCTTGCATGGGTTGAT
>NC_069004.1:23490255-23497468 GCF_001194135.2 Octopus bimaculoides
TATATATATATATATATATATATATATATATATATATTTGGGACTAATGGGTATGTGTTGATTAGGGTGTTGAAGTGTTGAGCAGGGTACTGGTGCACACACACACACACAGACATCTATTCATTCTACTGCTGATTGAGCGACCTGTTGTCATCATAGATGTTCCGATCATGACCATCCCCTATTTTCTGTTTTACTATATTCAGAATTACATTGTTGTATGAATCCCTCCATTTTTTTTTATTCAAAGATTCTTAGAAGTGATTATTTGAGGGAGATTTGACTGCTATTTCTAGTCAATCAAGTAACTGTTTAGAGTTTCCTTTATTGGATGGTGGTGGTGGTGGTGGTGGTGGTATTGGTAGTAGTATTGATGATGACGATGGTAGTGGTGATGGTGACTGGCAATAGTGATATTGATGAAGGTTATGATGATGATGGTAGTGTGATGGGGATGTTGATGATGATGGTGTTAGTGGTGATGGTAGTGATGATAATGATGGTGGTGATGGTGATGACGATGACAAAGAAGTTGATGGTAGTTAGTGGTGGCGGTGGTGTTGATTTCTTTTGACTTAGGCACAAGACCAGTTTCATGTTTATTATTTATATTTCTTTTTTAATATTTTTGGTTTTGTATCAGTAAACATTTCTTGTTGATTGTATTGGACCCAGTAATATTACTGGTATATTTTACTTTAGAAACCCAGGTTTGATGAAAAGGCAGAGTTGCCTCCACTTGAACTCAGAAATACGAGGCTTTGAATTAAAACAGCCAGTTATGCTTATGTAGTCTCTGCCCACTATCTCATCTCCACAGCCTTTAGAATATTGAACTAATAATAATAATAATAATAATAATAATAATAATAATAATAATAATAATGATGATTTCAAATTTTGGTACAAGGTCAGCAATTTCAGAGGAGGGGTAAGTCAATTAAATTGACTCTAATATTCAACTGGTACTTATTTTATTGACCCCAAAAGGATGAAAGGCAAAGTTGACCTTGGCGGAATTTGAACTCAGAACGTAAAGATGGGCGAAATGCCACTAAACATTTTGCCTGACGTACTAATGATTCTGTCAGCTCACTGCCTTAATAATAATAATAATAATAATGATAATAGTTATTCGTTTTAATAATAATAATAATGATAATAATAATAATGATAATAGTTATTTGTTTTAATAATAATAATAATAATAATAATAGTAATAATAGTTATTTGTTTTAATAATAATAATAATAATAATAATAACAATTGTCTTTATCATAGGCTCAAGGCCAAAAGTTTGGGAGAAGGACTTAATTGAATCCATCAACCCAGTACTTGTATAGTACTTTTGTTTCATCAATTTTGTTTTGATGGAAGGCAAAGTTGACCTTGGCAGGATTCGAACATAAAGAGCTGGAAGCTATTTTGTCCTATGCTCTAAAGATTCTTGCAAATCCATTGTGTTAATCGTAATATTAATTTAGTAATTATTGTGATGGCTTATTGATTTCTTTAGGAATTCAATTTAGCAAAAAAAAAAATGTTTTTTTTTCTTATATAATTTCTGTTTTATTGAAATGAAAAAAAAATGTGAAAATAAAAAAAAAGGATTAAAAAAATTAATTCCCAAAATCCCTGCTGTCTTGGCAAATTCTACTTCAAAATGGTGATTCCATACTACTTTTTTGGCAGTCACAGTCATGGTCCAACATTCCATTTGTGACTGGGTCGGCATTGGGAATTTTCTTTTCCGAGCTGAAAATTAGCATTAGAAGTCTGGTGAAGAGTTCTATAAGCTCCATAATAGTCAGCACCGATATACCCATCCACAGACCCAGTGTGCCGCCAATGTCGGCAAACAGATCAGCCAGCTCGTAGGCAGGCATCTGTCGGAACTCAATGATACTGAGGTCTTCAAGGTAAACGTTCAGTCGCAGAAGGTTCTGTCGGATCATGTTTGACGCTCGGATTTGTTTCTCTTTGTCGCTTGAGTTGAGCTTTGCACTCACGTGTTCAATGAAGTCGTCTCTCGTTGCTGCAGGCTTTGGTGCCTCAGTGCTGTTTGCCAGCAACTGCGACAGTAAAGCCGGAGAATGCATCCTAGAGTTGGTGCTGTTGTTGTTATCGTCCACAGTGATATTGATCTCTTCCGGAGGTGGGGACTCAGGTGTGGGGACACTACCAAGATTTGACAAGTACTTAAGCATCTTGTAAGCATCATGTAAAAATGTCTCATTGATTTTATCGCCATAAAATGTTTCAAGGGCACTTAACTGGTTGAATTCTAAAGGCCAATAGGAAAGAGATATTGATTTTTGGTATGTGGTCTCTTGACATGGTTGAAAACAATTACATGAGCTCTCGTAAGCTCGGTTTATGGAAAATTCTTTGAGAACTCTTTCTTCACAGGCAAGTTCTGTCAAGTTGATTTTTGTGATGTTGTAGTTTTCTGGATTCTTCATCATATCTTTCCAATTCCATTTGTTCTCCACTAAACCACAGAAAGTGAAGTTTGCCGATGTCATTTCTGGTAAATTTGAAGATCGACAGCCGCATGTGCTCATCACAATTCG
The DNA here is from genome assembly GCF_001194135.2 of Octopus bimaculoides. Taxonomy (NCBI): domain Eukaryota; kingdom Metazoa; phylum Mollusca; class Cephalopoda; order Octopoda; family Octopodidae; genus Octopus; species Octopus bimaculoides. The sequence continues at coordinate 23,492,829 of NC_069004.1, forward strand.
CTGTTTACACAGTTCAAGACATGAGAAAACGGTGTGGATATATTTTGAGGAATTTTGAAGCCGGCTATTTTGGCAGTTGCCATAGGGATTTGAAAGACGTGCGTGCATAATAGTTTTCAAACCTACTGATGAAGAGTACCCTGGTGGCACGTCAAAGCCATGGTCTACTGGGCTCGGCATCGTGCTTGGTGGGTGAACAACCACTCTTACTCCAGCACTGTGTTCAATGTTTGATTTTATATTGTATGAGCCATAGCCACCAACAGGTGGATCATCATTGTCTAACGAAAGAATTAAAGAAAGACCACTCTGAGGCCCAGTGGCATGTGTCAACAGGCTGGTGCCGGTCTGATGGCCGCTGTTGAATGTGTAACAGTTAAAATAATGTCCGTCGAAATATCGAGTAAAGTTTTGGATGTTACAGATTTCCTGATTATACTGACAGTGTATGAGGAAATCATTGAGGTCCCTACCCAAAAGCTGGGCCTCGTCTGCGAGGTTCTCGTACAAACTCTGCACCGTGAACATCCGGTCAGTCTGTGCACCAAAGTTATATTTGTCTATAAATCGCAGCCATTGTGTCAGTTCTGACGTGTCTGAACTAAGCAGCTCTTTGGTTTTCGTCAATGATATTGGTGCTATATTGCAAACAGTGATGGCAGGAAATTCCACATCCATACCATCTTTCATTTTAGAAACTTCTACCACCTGGAATTCCAGGTATTTCCGGACGAGAAGAGAGAGTTGCAGTGTGGCGGCAGTGAAGCCTACAATTACCATTAATGCCCACAGAACTTTTCTTGGGGTCTGTGTTGATGTTGCAATTTTTGCCAGTCCGTGGGCATTGCTCTCGGCTGCCAATTCTGTGATGATGCTGAGCGCATTATAGTTCCGCCTGCGTAGCTGTTGCCTCATTGTGCGTAACTGGTTGCTGTTGAAACCCAGTTTGTCAAAGCCTGTTACCTTCATATGTCCCGGCTTGCTCGCTCTAGAATTGAAAGAAAACAAAACAGATACCAGTAATTAGTAGGAATAATCATAATAATAATCATAATAATAACAATAATGATTTCATATTTTGACACAAGGCTAGCAAGTTTGGGAGAGGGGATAAGTCTGTTACATCGACCTCAGTATTCAACTGGTACTTATGTTATCAGCTCCAAAAGGTTGAAAGGCAAAGTCCACCTCAGCGGCATTTGAACTCAGAATGCAAAGCATTTATGCCAGGGTGCTAATGATTCTGCAAGCTCGCTGCCTTAATAATAATAATAATAATAATGATTTAATAATAATAATAATAATAATAATAATAATAGTAATGATTTAATAATAATAATAATAATAATATTTTATTATATAGGCACAAGGCCTGAAATTTTTTAGGGGAGGGAGTTAGTTGATTACATCAACCCCAGTGTTCAACTTGTACTTCGTTTATTGTCCTTGAAAGGATGAAAGGCAAAGTTGACCTTGGCAGAATTTGAACTCAGAATGTAAAGATGGACGAAATGCTACAAATCATTTTGCTCAGTGTCCTCATATTTCTGCCAGTTTGCCGCCTTATATAATGCATACTTATTATGTATATAATGATATAATAGTAATAATAATAATAATAATAATTACAAATTAATAAAAAAACAAGAGCTGGAACAGGTGGGAAAATACAAATTACTACAAGACAAAATTGCAAGAATGTGGGTAATAAGGAGAATAATTATTATCCCAGTAATTGTCAGAACACTTGGGTCAGTAACAACCAGGTTTGAGGAATATGTCGGAGAAATTAGAATTGAGATGAGGTCAGAGCAGGCCCAAAAAGCTGCTGTGTTGGGAACAGCTAAGATTTTTGAGATTGGTGCTTGGGTGTTGAGTATCTTCCATGATAGTTAACATACAAGTACCAAGTCTTATAATCTGTGGAAAGAGGACCTGTGAGACCAACAACAACAGGTTGCTGTCCACTCTCACAGAATCAACTGGAGCAAGTAAGACCGAGAGCTCCGAGAAGTAAAATGTAACAATAATAATAATAATGATGATAATGGTTCAAATTTTGGCACAAGACCAGCAAGTTTTGGTGGGGGATAGTCAATTACATCGACCCCCAGTGTTCAACTGGTACTTATTTCATCGACCCCGAAAGGATGAAAGACAAAGTCAATCTCAGCAGAATTTGAACTCAGAATGTAAAGATGGACAAAATGCCATTAAGCATTTTGCTCAGCATGTTAACGATTCTGCTAATGATAATAATAATAACAACAATTATGATAGTAATTCTTTCTAATTTTGGCACAAACTCAGCATTTTGGTGGGGAAGGCCAATTACATTGAACTTAGCAGCTGATTGGTACTTTATATCACCTACCCTGGTACTTGACTGGTACTTCATTTTATAAACCCCAGAAAGATAAAAGGGGAAGTTGACCTTGATGGTATTTGAGTTTAGAATGTGAAGACAGAAGAAATGCTTGTTTAGCATTTTGTCTGGGATGCTAAGGATTCTGCTAGCTTTGCTGCCTGAATAATAATAATAATAATAATAATGATAAAGACTACAACCAGACCCCATAACAAAAATGACAATAAAAAAAGAACATGCAATCCTGCACATATCCCAGCAACATGGAGGTGTAGCAGGTGATGCAGTAGAAATTCACCTGAAACTACCAAATGTTTAATAACAACAACAACAATAATGATAACAACAACAACAACAATAATAATGTTTCAAATTTTGGCACAAGGCCAGAACAGTTATAATAATAATAATAATAATAATAATAATAATGATAATAATAATAATCCTTTCTACTGGAAGCACAAGGCCTCAAATTTGGGGAAAGAGATTAAGTTGATTACATCAACCCCAGTGCGTAACTGGTACTTATTTGATTGGCCCTGAAAGGATGAAAGGCAAAGTCGACCTCGGTGGTGTTTGAACTCAGAATGTAAAGAAAGGCGAAATACCATTAAGCATTTTTCCCAGTGTGCTAACGATTCTGGCAGCTTGCCGTCTTGTAGTAGTAGTAATAATAATAATAATAATAATAATAATAATAATAATAATAATAATAATAATAATAATGATTTCATTTATTTGCCACCAGGGTGAAGGATGAGGGAGGCAGTACAAAGACGACACAAAGTGTGTGTGTGGGGGTTTACTTCTAATGAAAAAATGAATAACAGGCGTAGGAGTGGCTGTGTGGTAAGTAGCTTGCTTACCAACCACATGGTCCCGGGTTCAGTCCCACTGCGTGGCACCATGGCATCTACCAAATCCACTCACAAGGCTTTGGTCGGCCCGAGTCTATAGCAGAAGACACCTGCCCAAGGTGTCATGCAGTGGGACTGAACCCGGAACCATGTGGTTGGTAAGCAAGCTACTTACCACACAGCCACTCCTGCGCCTATAACAAGATTTCATAATTTTTTGGCGGGGGAGGGGTGCTGGGTAGGCGTGTAGTTAATCTAATTAACCTCAGTGTATAAACTTGTACTTTATTCTCAAGTACTGGGAAAGGATGACAAGTATGTCACTTTTCTTCATTAGAGTAAAAACCTAAAAAGTTTTTCTTCATGGTTTAAAAATATTTCATCTAAGAAGCCATTCCTTTACTTTCAGTTTACTATCACCCCTCCCCCTCCCCCTACTACTACCACTACTACCAATACTACTACTACTACTTCTACTACTACCACCACTACTACTACTACTACCACCACCACTACTACTACCACTACTACCACCAATACTACTACCACCACTACTACTACCACCACCACTACTACTACCACCACCACCACCACTACTACTACTACCACCACCACCACCACCATGACTATTTTGATTATCATTACTATTATTATTATTACCATTATTCTTCTTCTTATTCTTATTCTTATTGTTATTATTATTATGGCATCTAAATTTGGTCTGATGTTCTTTATCCTGTCTCCTCATTCCTATATGATTGGTGTAAGAATAGATAAGACCAAGAAAGAACCAGCAAAATAAAATAATATAATACACAATGTTATGCTGGTTTTTTTTTTGTTTTGTTTTGGTTTTTTTTCTCTGGAGGCGCTAAAACAATATTTCTTAGACAGAATCTTAATATTGTTTGGAAAGACTTTCTAAATTGGTCAAGTGAGATGAGAAAGAGAGGGAAAGAGAAAAGACGATTGACTACCTGTGGCATAAAAATTGGTATTTCTGTGTGTGTGTGTGTGTGTGTGTGTGTGTGTGTGTGTGTGTTTTTCTTAGCCTCTGCTGGTATTTTTTATGCTCCATATATTTGACGTGTTTGTCTCAGCAATTGCATACATCCTTACATGTATGTGTGTGTGTGTGTGTGTGGATATATTTAGATATAACTTTTATATTCATTTCATGTACATGCATATAAAAAAAATATATATTTGTGTATGTGTGTGTGTATATATATGTGTGTATATATATATGCATATATAAATATACAATACATATATATATATATGTATTATATATTTATATATGCATATATATACATATACATTTATATATATACACACATGTGTGTATGTATAAATATGCATGTGTGTATGTGTGTATATATGTATGTGTGCATATATGTGTACACACACACACA
>NC_069004.1:23497711-23499204 GCF_001194135.2 Octopus bimaculoides
TATATATATATATATATATATATATATATATATATATGTATATATATATATATATGCATGTGTCCATAAGTGTACAGAAATAATATACACGACATGAATTTGAATATATATTTATAAGCACACAGGTACACACACACACTCAAAAAATGTTTTTTTGAGAAGCTTTGATAAAATTTCAGAGTGGATGAACAAGTTATATATTTGTCTGTACAGATATATACACATGAGGTACCTCCATATTTTATGTATATGCATCTTTGGCTATTGGACTCCTGTATTTTTCTTTCTCTTTCTCTAATTGATATACATAAACACATACCTACATACATACATACATACATACATACGTATGTATGTACCTATGCTGAACTATTGAAGAATCTGCAGTTATTCTATCCAGTTACTCTATCAGATTGATACCTGTAATTAATTGAGGTACTGATATATGTAACATACCACTCTTGAGAAATTAGGTTTCTCAAAACCAGAACGGAGAAAGCTGATTCAAAGACTACAGATCCCATACATCACAGAAATTATAAAAATTTGTAAATCTTTCCAGTTGTTTATCATTTAGATATATATGATCATGTCTAGATATGTAGCTATATGCATGCGAATATGTAACATAAAACAAAGTATATAAATCTGCATGTATACATACATACATACAAAAATACCTTGTTGATGTTGTTGAAATTCCAATGAAGGAGCCTTGGATCTGGGTTAGAAACTGCCACTTTCTCTATCAGCAAGAAATCTTGAAATGAAGCTGAATAATTACATTCATACATGCATGCATGCATGATGGAATTTGTTGCAGAAGATGCTTCTACAGTCAGATGCCTTTCCTGTCACCTACCCTTACAAGGCAATATTTCCCCATGGTCAGACATGTTTTTGCAGAACATTGGAAATGGACGACATTGTTCGTATAATGGAGATACTCATTTACAATTATCATGCAATGGCAAGATGTTAAGACAAGGAAATGCAATCATGCCCCATCCCACATGGGCTTCTTACAGTTTCAATCTTCCAAATCCACCACAAGCCATTGGTTGGACCATGGCTATAGAAGACATTTGCTCAAGGAGCTGCATGGTGGGACTGAACCTGAGACCATGTGGTTGGGAGGCAAACTTTCAAACCACATGACTACTCCTGTATTTATAGAGTGATTGTTTGGTAGTGTTGGTTAACTTGTAGAAAAACGAGAGGTATGGGGTGGTGGTCATGGCGGTAATACGACATCTAAAAGACAAAAAGAGAATTTGATGGAATGGATTTTACAACTTGCGTGTAGATGTGTCAGATTGCATGGCAGCATCATTATATATACAAACGTCCATACAAATATAAAAAGGAGACAGTTTTTACCCACCGCACCCTCTCTATATATGCTTGTGTGTGTATGTACATATATGTGTGTGTTATATTTATATATAAATATATATGTATATATGTGTGTGTTTACATTATATATATATATG
>NC_069004.1:23499304-23500296 GCF_001194135.2 Octopus bimaculoides
ACGTGATATGGATAGTATTATTGGACGCTCAGGAAAGGAAAGAGAGAATGAAGAACACATTTTTAATAACTTCGTATTTTGATATTGATGGTGGTGATGGTGGTGCAGAGAAAGGGAGACTCTATCTGAAACACTACAATATTGAATCAGATTAATGGCTGTTTCGCTGGTGCTCCTTTGACATTTAGGGGTGGGATGTCTAAAGGGGTCAGTACTTGCCTTCCTCATCTTTCAGAGTGTTATGTGTATTGTTAGCTTCATTTTTTTATCCTCTACAAATGGAGCCTGCTCTGCTTGTTGTTCTTGTTCCCAGAAGGGAACGCTGAAATATTAAAAAAAAATTTAGTAAAAGTGTGTGGTGCTTTGTGTGCACACATCTTTTGTCTTTTACTGGTTCCATATATTGGGCTGTGGCCATGCTGGAGCACTGCCTTGAATGGTTTTAGTTGACTGAATCAACCGTAGGACTTAGAAGTTCTTAATTTTAATTCTTATTGTATCATTCGCTTTTGCCAACCTGCTAAGTTATAGGGGATGTAAACCCCCCCCACCAAGAAAAGGACTTTGTAGAGGGCAGACTCAAAGATGCACACACATATCGTGATGGCACCTGTGCCCTGCGTCACCTTCCTGGCACTTGTGCCAGTGGCACGTGTAGAGACCTTCAAGCGAGATTGTTACCAGTGCCGCTGGACTGGCTCCTGTGCAGGTGGCATGTAAAATACACCATTTTGAGCATGGTTGTTGCCAGTACCACCTGACTGGCCTCCGTGCCGGTGGCACGTAAAATCACCAATTACACTCTCGGAATGGTTGGTGTTAGGAAGGGCATCCAGCTGTAGAAACTCTGCCAGATCAGATTGGAGCCTGGTGCAGCCTTCTGGCTTGCCAATCCTCAGTCAAATCGTCCAACCCATGCTAGCATGGAAAGCAGACGTTAAACGATGATGATGACACATGTACATACATAAACTACACATGTAATATATATA
>NC_069004.1:23500432-23501378 GCF_001194135.2 Octopus bimaculoides
TATATATACCCTGTGTATATTGTTTATCTTATCTAAGGTCCTGGTAGTGTATAAATGTAGGGTATTTCCTGAACTTTGGGCTGTTTACACTGTCAGATTTCAGACAAATACTGAAATTCTTCAGATGTAGAAAATCCTGGTTTCACAACAGTAAAACTGTTGTGTGGGTTTAATGAAGAGTGAAATACAATCTAAATAATAAGACAAAGATATACTTTAATGTATCCTTAACGATCAGTTACAATTGTTTCTGTAACCAACTCTGCTTGCAATACCAGTTTACATAAAAGTTGGAAGTGAATATTTACTTTTTATTTCCTCCCGATATAAGCAAAAACAAAGTCTGGAGGACGCATTATGTAAGTCTGAAACCGTAAATATGTAAACTTTCACTTCAAACTTTTGCTGAAACATGTTTGTATGCTTCCACTGTTGGTTGCATATCCTTGACGTTTTACAAATTACATCTTCCAACATTATGAAGCAATTCCGAGCCCCCAGAAATAACTGTCAGACATATGACACCATACCTTCTCCTCTTAATTTGTTGCATCTTTGTACTCTGTTTAAGTTTGCTCTGTTAATATATAAATATCTGTATGAATATTCATCATCTGAATGTCTTCAGTCTTTGTTTTCTTTCTATTTACACACACACACACACACACACACGTGTGTGTGCGTGTATGTATGTATATTTTGTATATCTAGCCCAACCGGTTTCATTTGCTTATTTGCATCGTTATTTCCATCCTTGCTCTCCTGGATTCCTCTTAAAACTATTCCTTACCCCACGAACTTAGTCCTCAATAAAGATTTCGGAGTGTAAGTTCAGATCATTTGAGCACTATGAAGTGCTTTCTATATCAAGCATCTCTGGGTCTCATTTAATTGAACTATGTATATGTATGTATATATATATATATATATATATATATATATATAT
>NC_069004.1:23501388-23505569 GCF_001194135.2 Octopus bimaculoides
GGTTTATTACCCATTATCAATATTGAATATTATATTTAATATTCAACAATATATATATATTTATATTGGCGTTAGGAAGGGCATCCAGCTGTAGAAACTCTGCCAAATCAGACTGGAGCCTGGTGTTGCCATCCGGTTTCACCAGTCCTCAGTCAAATCGTCCAACCCATGCTAGCATGGAAAGCGGATGTTAAACGATGATGATGATGATGATGATGATGTATATGCATGTGTGTCTTTGTGTTTGTTTGTCCATCATTATCGCTTGACAACTGGTGTTGGTCTGTTTATATCCCTGTAAATTTGTGGTACAGGAAAAGAGAATGACAGGATAAATACCAGCTTTGAAAAGAAAATAAGTACTGGTGTTGATTTGTTCAACTGAACCCTTCAAGGTGGTGCCCCGGGATCATCTAATTGAAGTGATGTTGGCATTAGTTGGCATTAGTTGCCTCTTCATAGAATTCAAGTGTTGAGAAGTGTTTATCCATGAAAAATGTTCCTTTTTTTAAACACCTTAGATTTTGCTTCAATCACAAGAGAAGTGTGTGCATAGTTTGTTATGATATTCAAGCTTGTGGGGTTCATAAGGGGAAATAAATCATAGGAATATAAGAATTAAGATAGGGAATAAATAAGTTGGTGCAAAATAGCATCACCACATTTGGGCAGATAAGAAAATGTGGTGGTTACTTCTAGACAAGAAAAGGTTAAAAGGAGGATAAAACCATAGCATCCACTTTCTTTTTAGTCATCAACGGGGCCTCCTCATTGTTGTAGGCTTGCTAGAAATAGCAGCCAAGTATCCCTTAAATAATCTCCAACCTGTGCCTTAAGCAAGTAAGCACACATTACATAATGCAGCTTAGATACATATATAAAGGTGGGATATCCTGGCTAGAATTCTTTTGATCATAAGTCTACTAAATCAAGTTTTACCTAACGCTAAACAACAGTTTTCTCTTTAGTAATTTTTATTATCTCTTTTATCTTTTACTTGTTTCATTCATTGGATTGCAGCCATGGCAAAGTAGTGCCATGAAGGGTTTAGTTGAACAAATTGCCCCCACCAGTACTTTTTTTTGTAAAGCTGGTACTTCTGTCATTGTCTTTTGCTCAACCACTATGTCACAGGGGTGTAAACAAACCAACACTGGTTGTCAGATACTGGAGGGGTACAAAAAGAAGCCCAAAGTCACACACACACACACACATATGAAAGGCTTCCACACAGTTTCCATTTACCAAAGTCATTCACTAGACATTAGTTAGCCTGAAGTTATAGTAGCAGACATTTGCCTGCATGATAGCTAAGCAAGCTTCTTAACCACACAGCCATGCTTCTACCAAATTCTTATTGATTTATGTTTACCAATTCTTCCCCAGGTGTCACACTCACAAAAGGAGTACATTTGATTTACAGTGTTGATGGAATATATCTGGAAATGGTAGCTGAGTACTGCCACAGAAATGTACATGGAAAGGGAAGTCTTCAGAAACAGAATATTTGGTGAGTACAGTAATTATAGTTTATGGATTTCTTCTATTCTATTGTTTCTGTGTACAGTTTAACATGTAAAATTCTGGGGAAACCCCAGTCAGTTTCTACTATCTTATATTCCAGATGTAATGATTAGACTTAGTCATATACTCTGGATGTAATTTAGTGGTAGACAACAATCCACCATATTATACTTCAGATATAATTTAATGGTACACATCAGTCCATATAGTTGTAATATTCCAGATGTAATTTAGTGGTAGCCAACAATCTACAGTTTTATACACCAGATGTAATGTAATGGTAAATGCCAGTCTACAGTTTTGTACTCCAGATGTAATTTAGTGATAGACTTAGCCTTATACTCCAGTTGTAATTTAGTGGTAGACAATAATCTGTAGTCTTATACTCCAAATGTAATGTAATAGTAGATACCAGTCCACAATCTTATCCTCCAGATGTAATTTATGAGTAGACAGCAGTCTTATACTCCAGATGTAATGTAATGATAGACATAGTCTTCAACACCTGACATAATGTAATAGACACCAGTCCAAAGTCTTATAATCCAGATGTAGTTTAGTGGTAGATAACAGTCTGCAGTCTCATACTCCAAATGCAATTTAGTGATAGACACCAGTCTATAGTCTTATGCACCAGATGTAATTTAGTGGTATCCAACAGATCACAATCTTATACTCTAGATGTAATTTAGTGGTAGACGTTAGTTTACAGTATTATATACTGCAGATGTAATTTAGTGGTAGATAGCAGTTCATAGTCTTGCACTCCAGATGTGATGTAATGTAATGGTAGAGATAGTCTTATATTCCAGATGTAATTTAGTGGTAGGTGTCACTCTACAATCTTATACTCCAGATGTAATGTAATGGAAAGCTACCCAATAGTCCAATGTTATTTACTCCATATGTAATTCAATGAGAGATGACAGTCCACAGTCATATTCCAGGCTTTCAACAATATATCTGCTATAAGTGTGATATACCAATTGCTGTTTGGAACTAATACTCTTCTCTATTACTGATAACAAATTTTTAATCAGCCTGCCTGCTAATTAAGATAGTAATTTTTTTCAGTCACTGTTGTACTATATCAGTAATGGCAGATGTTGTCTTAGCATATGGTTGTCATTGAAGATTGATGAAGCCCAAAGACACAGAAATGCACATTTAACAATGTCATCACTGCTGTTGGATGATTTTCATCTGCTACTGATATATTTTTGTGTTTTTTTTAACACTATAAGTCTATAAAAAATGCTATCTTGCAATGAACACCACAGTTTATCAGGCTTTCAACAATGTATCTGCTTTAAGTATGATACATGGGATCTTTTGAATACTGCTTTTGTCACTCATAAATAATACACACACACACACGCACGCACGCACGCACGCGCACGCACACACACGTACGTTTCCTTGTCAAAAATAAATGACATTCTGAAAGAAATAAACTGAAACCAGCATTTAGTAAATGAATCGACCTAACATACATCCCATACATTTGACGTGGCCTAGTTTAACAATATAAATCTATATCTATCTGTCTGTCTGTCTGTTTGTCTATACATATTTATATGTGTATACATAGGTGCAGGCAAGGCTGTATAGTTAAAGAGGTTTGCTTCCCAACCATGTGGTTTTGGGTTCAGACTCACTGTGTGGCACCTTCGGCAAAGTGTGTGCTGATATAGCCCTGGGCTGACAAAACCTTGTGAATAGATTTAGTAAACAGAAACTGAAATATTTGTTTGTGTGTGTGTGTGCGTGTGTGTGCATGTATATATATATATATACATATGTATATACACACACACACACACACACACACACACACACACACACATACATGTAAAGAAGGTCAGGAGGTGTGAGATGAATATATTTCAATTGGTGAAATAAATATATTCATCTCATTCCTCTTAACTTTCTTTATATTCTATATACTCGTCGTCATCATCGTTTCACCTAAGGAAATAATTATTTCTGATTGAATTTGCTGGATTTCAACTGCATAGAACTCCACATTACACCCCGACATATTAATTTACTATGTTATTTCTTTATTGCCCACAAGGGGCTAAACATAGAAGGGACAAACAAGGACAGACAAAGGGATTAAGTCGATTACATCGACCCAAGTGAGTAACTGGTACTTAATTTATCAACCCCGAAAGGATGAAAGGCAAAGTTGACCTCGGCAGAATTTGAACTCAGAACATAACGGCAGACGAAATACCGCTAAGCATTTCGCCCGGCGTACTAACGTTTCTGTCAGCTCACCACCTTACTATGTGGTTTGTAATCTGATCCTCTAAAGGAGCCTTTTTGTGGTTACCATTGGATTATATACATCCATATATTGTGCATTAAATATATTCATATACCGTCATCATCTTCTTCAATGTAAAACTGCCTGTGTGGTGCCACGTAAAAGTACCCAGCACACTCTGCAAAGTGGTTGGCATTAGGAAGGGTTGTAGAAATCATGCCAAATCAGACTAGAGTCTAGTGCAGCTTGTGAACTCTGGTCAACCCATCCAACCCATGCCAGCATGGAAAGCATGTTAAAGGATGATGATGTGTTGCTACAAAGGTAAAGGGGACGCTTTAGATACAAATAATTACAGAGGCATCAAGCTGTTAGATCAGGTTAT
>NC_069004.1:23505579-23506174 GCF_001194135.2 Octopus bimaculoides
TATATAGATGCATATCCGGGTACAGGACGTCAAAAAACGTGGACAAAAAAGGAACGGGAGCATAAACAAAGCAGAAAAAATGGACTTTTTTTATGGACAACGCAATGAACAAATAGGAAAACAGACAAGCCACATAAGTAACTTTTCCTTCATCAGCTGCCTCTATTCTAAAACTAGGCGTTTTGAAGATGATACACTTGTTTCGTCCTAGCTGTAGCCAATCAACCAAGTATGGTCTTTGCCTGGAAAGGTTTTAGGCAACCTTACTAACCCTAGTAATAATTATCAATCTGTTTGTTGAACTACACACACACACACACACACACGTGCACGGAGGCTTCAGCATAATTTCCACTCACTAGTTTTACGCACAAGGTAGTGTTTAGTTTGAAAGCATAGAAAATACTGAATCTGGAATCGAACCTGAAACCATGTGGTTGTGAAATGAATTTCTTAGGCACACAGCCATGCCTTGCACCTATGTAAATAGATTTAAGATAATATTATGCTATCGTTCTTTGAGAGATGGGCTAAAACTAACGGCTGGAACCCCCTCCATTCTCTCAAAGAAAACAGAAACAAATAGAATAAAACA
>NC_069004.1:23506190-23508955 GCF_001194135.2 Octopus bimaculoides
AAAACAACCCCCCCCCCTCCTCAAAAGCAAGTAAAACAACACAAAACTAGAATACAAAATGAAATGATGAAAGATATACATACATACATATATATATATATATATACATATATATATATATATATCTACACACGCACATTCTTCTGTCTATCTATCTATAGATACATAGATAGAAACAAATATGCATATGTATGTGTGTGTATGTATTTATATATGCATACACACATATATATGTATGTATATCTGTGTGTGTTCGGATATGTGCGGATATATATACAAACACACGCAAACATGTATGTATGTGTGTGTGTGTGTGTGTGCATGTATGTATAATGGTGAAAGAAACAATAAAATCACTTTCTAACTTGGGGGGAAAAATCTATTTGAAAATTAGTAACATGAATAGACCAAAAATAATTTAGAGGTAAAAAAAATGCCAAAACAAAAACACCAAAACAATGTCTTGAAGATATTGGGTCGGTTCTTAATGTCTTTCGTAAATTCCACTACCATGTACTTATGTGTGTATATACATATATATATATGTATATGTATATATATGTGTGTGTGTGTGGTGTATATTGTTACCTACAGACTATGTGTGAATACATGTATATATATATGTAAATGTGTATATATATGTACATATACATATATATGTACATATACATATATATGTATTATGCACTAACATGCAAACACATACATGCATATATGTGTATACATATATATACATATATATATATATTGTATATATGTATGCATGCTTGTATGTCTGGTTGCATCTGTAAGGTTATACGTGTGTATATTCATGTATATTGGTGTATGTATGTATATGTATGAATGTTTGCATGTGTGTGTATATTTGTGCATATATATATGTGTAAATATAAGTTTACATAAACTCAATGTGTATACACACACACACACACACACACACACACACACATGATGTGGGGAGGTTGTAAACTCTTGAAGAAATCTAATACAATATAAATTTATAGATTTATGGTGTCATGTAAGCATGTGGATGCGTTCGTACTTACTGATATTCGGTGTGTGTGTGTGTGTGTGTATGCATGCGTACATGTAGGTGTGGTTTGGGTGCATTTAGACTTGCAGATTGGTTTACACACACCAACTGACATATGCTTACTTTCATATCTATCTATCTATCTATCTATCTATCTATCTATCTATCCGTCTGTCTGTCTGTCAGTCTGTGTGGTGGGATTGGGTGCATACGTACTTGCAAATTTGTTGAGAGATATACATATAGGTACACATCTTTTTGCATGTGTATGTATGTGTGTGAATCTGTGTGTGTGTATATATATATGCATATATATACACATATGCATGTGTATATATATATATATATATATATATATATATACCTACACCTACATACACTGAAGTTTCATATTCTCTGGCACCTGCTGCACGCATTTTTAGAATACATATTCTTTTGCATATACAAGTATGTATACATTCAACTACGCACAAAAAAAAAAATATATATATATATACACCTTACACTAATAGTTTGTTATATATACATAGATTGGAGGCAATTAGGATTTTCTTTTATTTTTCTTTATTTCATCACTTTTCTTATTCTGTCTGCTGCTTGTCTGTCTCTGTGTCTCTCTGTGCATGTATGTATGTATTTATACATGCATACATACAACTATGTATAAATATATATATATATATATATACAAGAATAAGGGCAGAGAATCGTCAATTAATAATAAAATTAATAATTAACAATTTTGCCAAGTAGTTCAGTATGAAAAAAACCTTTATCGGTAAAACTATTTATCATCATAAATATACAGGGATTAGCAATTGAGTTGCTTCTCCAACATACTGAAAATTTAGAAATAGCAGTCAAAGAATTACTGATTCCAAACTACAAATTTTTCTCTAAAGCGGATGGCGATATTTATGGCACACATAGAACTTTAGAGAAAAATTTGTAGTTTGGAATCAGTAATTCTTTGACTGCTATTTCTAAATTTTCAGTATGTTGGAGAAGCAACTCAATTGCTAATCCCTGTATATTTATGATGATAAATAGTTTTACCGATAAAGGTTTTTTTCATACTGAACTACTTGGCAAAATTGTTAATTATTAATTTTATTATTAATTGACGATTCTCTGCCCTTATTCTTGTATATATATATATATATATATATATATATATATATATATATATATATATATATATATACATACACACACACACACACACATACATACACACACACAACAGGCTTCTTGCAGTTTTCATCTAGCAATCCACTCACAAAGCTTATGTATATCAATGCGTGTGTGTGTGTGTATCTTTCTATCTATGTTTGTTTCCCCCAACCTACCTCTTGACAACCAGTGTTGGTGTGTTTATGTCCCTATAACTTAGTGGTTCAGCAACAGAGCTTGATAAAATGAGTACCAGGCTTTAAAAAATAAGAACTGGGGTTGATTCATTTGACTAAAATTCTTCAAGGTGGTGCTCCAGCATGGCCACAGTCTAATGAATGGAACAACTAAAGAATGGAAGATATATATGTGAGTGAGTGAGTGTGTGCGTGTGTGTAGGAATAGTTGTGAGGTTGAGAAGCTGATTGTGTGACCATGAAGTTTTAGGTTCAATTCTATTGCATGACATCAAGTTTCTTTTGGTGTAGCTCCATGCCAGCTAATGCCTTATGAGAGATTTTGGTAGATGGAAAGTGTATGCAACCAGTCATGTATATGC
>NC_069004.1:23509078-23510430 GCF_001194135.2 Octopus bimaculoides
CTCTTGTACTCTCCTGTCTTTGAAAAGAACTTTTTCTCCACCCTTTCCCTTCCAGTCATTTCAATTGCATTTCAATATGCGACCGCGTGTGCATTCTTTCTCTGTCTTCCCTTCTTTGGACTTTTTCTATATTTCTGATGAAGAGCTCCGCTCGAAATATGAAATCCTCTTTCTTTTCTTTCCTTTCCTGAGCATCCAATAACACTGTACTTATTCCACATCCTCGCGTTATTGTTGTTTCATGTTTTTTCTTGCTTGTTCATGTTTGGATTGACTATATATATATATATATATATATATATATATATATATATATATATATATATATATATATATATATATATATATCTATATCTATATCTATATATATATATATATATATAGACCGCGGGTTGGCGAGGGGACGAAAAGGAAACGTGTGGAAATGGAGACGGCACGTAAAAAGCACCCATTATACTCTTGGAGTGGTTGGTGTTAGGAAGGGCATCCAGCTGTAGAAACTCTGCCAAATCAGACTAGAACCATGCCATATCAGCCCTCCAGCTTACCAGTTCAAGTTAAACCATCTAACCCATGCAAGCATGGAAAGCAGATGCTAAATGATGAGGATGATGATGATGATATATATACCTGTGAACTTCTTATCTCTTTCATCCTTGCTGTTCAAAGTTGTCCTTCATTCCTTAAGGGATTTTTGTTTTGTTCAGTGGTTTTGTTGTTTATATCATTATACCATACTGTGATATTTCGTGATTGTCCTTCATAGGGATTCTAATTCTGGCTTGGAGAATGCTTATTTAAGGGTTTCTGTTTGAGGGAAGTTTTGTTGCACATATTGATTTATATGATTTTCAAGTGTTGCTACAATCATTCTTTTAGGGGTTTTTATTTTGATGTAAACATAATACAATTACTTAGCTTATGCAATACATCATACAACCTCCAAGCTCATCAGGCAATTTTTGAAAACAGATGGACAATGACTTGTTGAGTAATCTGTTGGTTTTCAGCAAGTGAAATTACAAATCAGAATACTGATGTATAAGATCCCCAAAGATATTCCTTGGTTCTTTATGAATTCATTGTAATTGACAATATATCTCTTTTACTCTTACTTGTTTCAGTCATTTGACTGTGGCCATTCTGGAGCACCGCCTTTAGTCGAATCAAATCGACCCCAGGACTTATTCTTTGTAAGCCTAGTACTTATTCTACCGGTCTCTTTTGCCGAACCGCTAAGTTATGGGGACGTCAACACACCAGCATCGGTTGTCAAGCGATGTTGGGGAGACAAACACAGACACACAAACATATACACACACACATACACACACACACACACACACACACAT
>NC_069004.1:23510537-23513723 GCF_001194135.2 Octopus bimaculoides
ATATATATATATATATATACGACGGGCTTCTTTCAGTTTCCGTCTACCAAATCCACTCACAAAGTTTTGGTCGACCCAAGGCTATAGTAGAAGACACTTGCCCAAGGTGTCACGCAGTGGGACTGAACCCGGAACCATGTGGTTCGTAAGCAAGCTACTTACCACACAGCCACTCCTACACCTATATGTTAATTTCTAGTATGTTGTCTTAACATGTAGTTGCCATTGGAGACTGACGAAGGTGTGTTTGAGAAGACCCATCAAGCTATGTCTCCACTGCTGCTGGTTGATTTTCATCTGCCATGAATTTCGAGAATTTTGTGGCTATCACAGAAAGCTCCTCAAATAGACACAACTATCAGACTACAAAGAAGTGTAATGCAGAGTGTCAATGCAGCTGAAATCTAGATCATCCACTCAATGATATTACTTGAATCATTGATGTGACCATTACGTCCTGGTGATCTGATGAACTAGCTTTTTCTATTTGCTTTGATTCCTGAATATACAATTGTATAATGTATAGCATGCATATTAATGAAAACATAAACATAATTTTATTCCACTGGAATTATTAATACCTGAAGAAGGCTGTGAAATGGTTATAATAGCTGTCATATCCCTCATACCTCCTGACATTTTATATCTTTCACCACAGGGCTGCTCAATCAAGGCTGACCTAGGGTTTAAACATTACTTTCACTAACAACATACATACCTTTATACATAGAGGCACAGGCATGGTTGTGTGGTAAGAAGCTTGCTTCCCAACCACATGGTTCCAGGTTCAGTCCCATTGCATGGTACCTTGGGCAAGTGTCTTTTACTATAGCCTTAGTCTGACCAAAGCCTTGTGAGTGGATTTGGTAGACGGAAACTGAAAGAAGCCTGTTGCATATATGTGTGTGTATTTGCATATGTGTTTGTCCCTTACCACTGCTTGACAACCGGTGTTAGTGTGTTTATGTACCTGTGACTTAGCTGGTACACACATACTTACATACATGATGGCTTTGACTCAGTTTCTACTAATGCTGTTGCTTGATTGTTCTCTTAAACACGAGCAGCATAGATGTGACTTTTCAGTCCAGCTAGGGACTAACACGCTTTTGTACTGATGTGGCGATGATGGGCACCTCTTGCAGTAGGTGTTTAGACAGCTTACCATCCACATTGACACATGCCTTCTTTCCATCATGGAAGTTTCCATTGAGTGGTTTTCCTTTTTCAGCTATACTCAGCCACAGTATGCAGTACACAGTAGCAATGTTAGATGCTCCTGCCTGAAGCTTTTTAAAGTGAGAAAAGGCTGTTCACAGGACCAATCCTACTCTCTAAACAGTATAAGCTTTTACCATACATACATACATGCATACTTACATACATATTTAAATAATTACATACATTTGAAGTGTATAAGTATGCCATTAAGACACCTAAATATAATACCAGACCCAGTTATGCTTCAGTCACACAAACCATAAAAACCACAATAGCTATTCCCAGTTATATATCAAACCTTACTAACCACACCCACTTAAGCATTAGCTACATTAGCTACACCCACTTATGGAACTATCTTCGAAGTCACACTCAATTATGCATTAACAATGTTAATCACAACCAAAGGGACATCAGCTTCATTTATGTTCACTTAAGCATCAACCATACCGACCACATTTGCTTATACATGAACAGCGTTAGCTACACCCACTTAAGCATACTAGCCACACCTACATAAGCATCAACTATACTAATTACATTCATTTATGCATGAACCATACTATCTTCAATAACTTACACATCAATCATATTATCTACACCTACATCAGTATACTAACCACACCTTTGCAATGTCAATCACACATAAAACCACACCTACTTAAATATCAATCTCATGGGCCATATCTACTCATCTGTCAGCTTCATTTGCCACACCCCTTTAAGCTTCAAGTATACTAAGCAATTCCACTTTGCCATTGATCATACTATACTCACACTTAATTCTTTAACATCTAAACTGGTCGTATCTGGTCCAAATATTCTCCTTGTTTTATATTAAAACCAACCAGATTCAACCTCTCACACCTAACCTACAATGCTATTCTGAAAATAAACAATTGCATCATTGGAATATTGAAGATATGAGATAATGCATGGTTAATTAAAAACAATGTGAATAGAAAAGCTATACGTTTATAGGCGTAGGCGTGACTATGTGGTAAGAAGCTTGCTTCTCAACCATATGGTTCTGGGTTCAGTCCCACTGTGTGGCATCTTGGGCAAGTGGCTTCTGCTATATCCCTGGGCTGACCAAAGCCTTGTGAGTAGATTTAGAAGACAGAAACTGAAAAGCGGTGAGCTGGCAGAAACGTTACCCCGCCGGGCAAAATGCTTAGCAGTATTTCGTTTGCCATTACGTTCTGAGTTCAAATTCCGCTGAGGTCGACTTTGCCTTTCATTCTTTCGGGGTCGATAAATTAAGTACCAGTTACGCACTGGGGTCAATGTAATCGACTTAATCCCTTTGTCTGTCCTTGTTTGTCCCCTCTATGTTTAGCCCCTTGTGGGCAATACAGAAATAAGAAACTGAAAGAAGCTCATTGTATGTATGTGTGTGTGTGTGTATATATGTGTATATATATAAAATGTGTGTGTGCGTGTGTGACTTGCACTTGACAACAGGTGTATTTTCATCCTTGTAACCTAGTGGTTCAGCAAAAGAGACTAATAGAATAAGTACCAGGGTTGATCTGTTTGACTCACACCCTTCAAGATGGTGCCCCAGCATGGCCGCAGTCCAAATGACTGAAACAAGTAAAAAATAAAAGATTTGACTGAAGAATCTGAATGCCAGAGGATTAAACATCAAACTTACTACACACACCCACCTCAAGAATTCTATTCATTTCCATTTAAGCATCAATCACACCTACTTTAGCTGCACCTACAGTAGCCACACCCACTAAAGCCACACCTACTCAAGGTCCACCCCATATTCTAGGATGTCCTTTATCCGAGCTTCATAATCTCTTCTCTGTTTTCTTCCTTGGGTTAGCAGGTCATAGAAGAACATTTTTGTTTTTTTTTACCTTCTTTGAAATGGCTGAGAAACTGAAGTATTGAACTACATAACCTTGAAGTCAAGATTCCAGACAACCATGGAGCAATTGTGCTCATATATAT
>NC_069004.1:23513737-23514197 GCF_001194135.2 Octopus bimaculoides
TTGTGGTGTGGTAGGAGATGAGGGCTGTAGGTGTTGGAGGAACAGAGGGTTGGGGTTAGAGTTAGTGAAATGTCAGCCAATCAATTGGCACATGCATGCATATGCATTAAGGGACAGAAAATTCTTCCATTTACATTCAAACAAACATCAGTTTTGCTAATTCATCTTGACACAAATATTGATGTTTGTGTGTGCGTGCATGCGTGTGTGTGCGTGCATGCGTGTGTATGTACAGCTGTATTTGTGCATACTTGTATATATATATGTGCATGACTCTGTGTTCATGTGTGTGTATGTATGTATGTATGTGCATGTACAGCTCTATATGTGCTTATATATGTATGTATGTATGTATGTGCATGGCTGTGTGTGTGCATAACTGCATCTGTGTGTGTGTGCTTGTGTGTGTACAGCTGTATATTTGCATACATGTATATATATGTGCATGGCTCTGTGTGTG
>NC_069004.1:23514207-23519315 GCF_001194135.2 Octopus bimaculoides
TATTTGTGCATACTTGTATATATATATGTGCATGACTCTGTGTTCATGTGTGTGTATGTATGTATGTATGTGCATGTACAGCTCTATATGTGCTTATATATGTATGTATGTATGTATGTGCATGGCTGTGTGTGTGCATAACTGCATCTGTGTGTGTGTGCTTGTGTGTGTACAGCTGTATATTTGCATACATGTATATATATGTGCATGGCTCTGTGTGTGCATGCATAGCTGTGTCTGTGTTTTTACTTTGTGTGTGTGTGTGTGTGTGCATAACTGCATCTGTGTGCTTGCTTGTATCTATGTATCTGTATGCATGTGTCTAAATGTACATATGTAAATACATGTGTGTGTGCAACACTATGATTTGTACATTTGTAAATGCATAGATATATGTGTGTGTGTGCATGCATATACATGTATGTGTGCATAGCTGTACCTGTGTGCATGATTGTGTGTATGCATATGCACATGGCTGTGTGTTTGTGCTTGCATTTATATATATGTGTGTGCATATGTACATCCATATGCATGCACATACATGTGTATGTGTCTGGTTCAGTGTTTACATATGTGTATGTATACTTGCAAAGGTGAGCATATTAATGTAGGAACACAAGCATGCACATGCATGTGTGTACGAAGTTTTCATGATGGTAAACATCCTATCAAAAATGTTTCGGACCCCTGGCGTTTGATTTATGTATTCACCCTCATTACTCTAACTAATCTACCTTTGTACGAAGAACTGAAGCGCTGGTGCAGATGTAGGGAATAGGAAAGAAAAACAAAACAAAAGAAAAGCAAAATAGATAGTAAAAATAGAAAATGGTAAGAACCGAAATAGAAACATTGCATTGGAATATCTGCCAAGAATCTAGACAGCACGGCAACAGTGGTTTCTTGAAACTAAGGATTTGTTGAGCTTATATATTATTATTACTTTGATATTATGTACATGTCTACTTTTGTCTATCTTTCTCTTGATTTGTCCACTTTGGTCTATCGCGGTCTATATTTATTTACTTTGGACTTGGTCTTAAATTGTCTGCTGTGGTCTATTTTATCCTGTCTTCATTTTGGTCTGCCTTTTGAGTGTGTTTGTGTACTTTGGTCTATGTAAGTCATTATTTATCTATTTTGGTTTTAGGTCTATGTTACACTAATATAGACGAAAGTTGACAAGTATAGTGTGTCTACTTTAGTCTGTGTCAGTCTAGTGTGTCTACTTTAGTTTTAGTTTATATTTGTTTTTGGCCTGTCTTTGAGTACATTTGTCTACTTTGGTCTATGTTAGTCTATATTTATCTATTTTGTTTATAGATCCTATTAGTATGTTTATCTAGGTCTAAGTTAGACTAATATACATTAAGATGGATCAAAGTAGACAAGTATTGACTGTCTACGTTAGTCTGTTAGTCTAACGTTGTCTAATTTGGTCTTAGTTTATATTTGTTTATTTTGGCCTGTCATTTAGTACATTTGTCTACTTTGGTCTATGTTACTCTGTTTATCTAATATAGACTAATATAAACGAAGATAGACCAAAGTAGACAAATATGGACTACCTACCATAGTTTGTGTTAGTTTATCATTGTCTACTTTGGTCTTAGTCTATATTTATTTTGGCCTGTCTTTGAGTGCATTTGTCTACTTTGGTCTATGTTGCTCTGTTTACCTTGGTCTATGTTAAATTAAGATAGACCAAAGTAGACGGGTATAGTCTGCCTACTTCACTCTGTGTTAGTCTATCATTGTTAACTTTGGTCTTAGTCTATATTTGTTTATTTTGGCCTGTCTTTAAGTACATTTATCTTACTTTGGTCTATGTTAGTCTGTTTACCTAGATCTCTGTTAAACTAATTTGGACTAAGATAAACCAAAGTAGACAAATATAGACTGTCTACTTTAGCCTGTGTTAGTCTATCATTTGTCTACTTTAGTCTTAGTCTACCATTTGTTTATTTTGGTCTGTCTTTGTCCTTGTTGGTTTATCTTAATTTGCCTATGTTGGTCTTTCGTAATCTGTCTTCTTTACTTGTCTAGATTATAGTAATCTATAAAGCCAGATTCTAACCACCATGAACAGTTTGGTATTCTTCTCTGCCTCAGTCAGTCAATAAGACATTGTTTAATCACAGTTCAGTCCTAATAGAACAGACTCGCCAGGCAGGATTTGAAGGAAATTTGGTTGCTATTTCTAGTAGGTCAAGTGGCTGAATAGAGCCTTCCTTATTGGGTTTGAGACAATTTGGCATTACTGACTTATTTGTACATCATGCATATTGATGTTTCCCTTGTTCCTTCCATCCCTAACCCTAATCCCCTCTCTGTTAATGTGTGAGCATCTAATTATGTGTGTGTATATGCAGCATCTTTCCCTCTCCTTTCCTTCTCTCTTCTCTTGCTCTCCCTCTCTCGTCTCTCGCTCTCCCTCTCTCGTCTCTTGCTCTCCCCTCTCTCTTTCCTTGTTCTCCCTCTCTCTTCTCTTGTTCTCCCTCTCTCCTTTTCTTCTCTTGCTCTCCCTCCCTCGTCTCTTGCTCTCCCCTCTTCTCTTGCTCTCCCTCTCCCCTCTTCTCTTGCTCGCCCTCTCTCCTCTAAAAAGTAAGTTTTTTCCCCTCAGCTTTACACATTGAAATGCTGAGCAGGACTTTTTGTTCATGGGGGCAAGTGTCTTCTACTATAGCCCCTGGCCGACCAAAGCCCTGTGAGTGGATTTGGTAGATGGAAACTGAAAAAAGCCCATCGTATATATGTATGTGTCTATGTGTGTCTGTCCCGCTGCCATCACTTGACAACTAGTGTTGGTGTGTTTACATCCCTGTAACTTAGCGGTACAGCAAAAGAGATCAATAAAGTAAGTACTAGGCCTACAAAGAATAAGCCCTGGGGTTGATTTCTTTGACTAAAACCCTTTAAGGCAGTTCTCCTGCATGGCTGCAGTCAGATGACTGAAACAAGTAAAAGAATATATATTTATATATATATGGCTACACTCTCTGAGTGGTTGGCGTTAGGAAGGGCATCCAGCTGTAGAAACTCTGCCAAATTAGATTGGAGCCTGGTGTTGCCATCCGGTTTCACCAGTCCTCAGTCAAGTCGTCCAACCCATGCTAGCATGGAAGGCGGACGTTAAACGATGATGATGATGATGATGATGATGATGGCTGTATGGTAATAAGCTTGCTTCCCAACCACATGGTTCTGGGGGTTCAGTTCCACTGCGTGGCACCTTGGGCAAGTGTCTTCTATGATAGCCTCAGGCTGACCAAAGTCTTGTGAGTGGATTTGGTAGACAGAAACTGAAAGAAGCCCGTCGTATACATACATACATACATACATACACATATATATATATATATATATATATATATATATATATATATATATATATATATATGTTTGTGTCACTCACCAGACTTCCACATAGTTTCCTTCTGCCTAATTCACTCACAGGGCATTGGTTGGCCCAGGCTTTAATAAAAGACACTTGTCCAATGCTGCACAATGGGACTGAACTTGAGAACACCTGGTTGCAAAGCAAGCTTTTTAAACTCACAGCCATACTTGTACCTGTTACTGAAAACAAATAAAATTATTCCCCAACTGTTAATTATTTTTATCCTTTTTCCCAGAATGCTTACTTTACTAATGAAGTGATTGCAATATGGTAGCTGAGCTTACTAGAAATAGTTGCCAGATCTCTCTCAGATTACATCTTAAGTAAAAAAAGCTGAGAAGTAACATTGTATAATGTAATTCTGGATACAGAAATCTGAATAAAAATGGGATGTTCATAGCTGGAATAAATAATTTTGATCAAAAGCCTGATCCATCAGTTCTGAAGGGGGTGAGTTGGGGCTTCGAGAACAACAACAAAAACAATAATAATGCTATCTTACATAAGGTTTTTTTGGTGTTTTTTTTTTTAATGTTTTACATTTGTGGTTCTTAACTTTTTGAAATTTTTAGCACACTTAAGATCAAATAACATCATTCCTGGAACACATCGTGTGGAAAGTTTTAAAAGAAGCTGCAAGGAAAAAACTAAAAAGCACTACGTTTTGAAGTTAAGAAGTTAGAAAAAGGATATATGGAAATCTATTTTTTAAGATGCTAAAACATTTGAATTGATAAAAAAAACAAAAAAACTTGGCTGCTATTTCTGCCAGATTAGCAACCACATAGAAGCTTTCAGAAGGTTCTTTCTTTCTAACACATTAAACTGTGGACATTAAAGTTGAATGTGGTTTATGTTGTTTCATTAGTCATTCTTGTGTATCATAAAATTCTGAATGACACCTGGTCTGTTAGGTTAGAGATACTGAAGCCTTAAACTCCTCCTCCTCCTCCTCCTCCTCCGCCTCCTCCTCCTCCGCTTCCTACTCCTCCTCCACCACCGTTTTCATGTCAAACTTTTCCATGTTTGCTTGGGTCAGGTGTAGTTTGTTGAAGCTGATTTTCTATGGCTGGATGCCCTTCCTGCCACCAATTTGCTGTGGGATAGTGCCCTAGGAAAGCTCCTTACATGACCCTGAGTGTCAATGAACATGGAATATCCTATGGGGTTGTCTCACATGTCTGGGACATTCAGTATTCTTTAACACTTGGCAGTGTGTAGGGACACTTTCCCAGGACACTTACCCCACAACAAATTGGTGTATAAACAAGACACATACATTATGTACATCTGACCAATAATGTTTCATCATCTTCCTTTAATCTCCATTGTCCATGCTGGCCAGGGTTGGACAGTTTGACCAGAGCTGCATCAGGCTCCAGTCTGTTTTGTCTTGGTTTCTACAGCTGGATGCCCTTTTTAATGCCAACCTGCTTTACAGTGTGTGGTGGGTGCTTTCAACATGGCACTGGCACCTTTTATGTGGTGCCAACATAGGTACTGTTATGTGGTGCCAGTGTGAGGCATGGCACCAGTATGGAACATGGCACCAGCACAGGACACGGCACCAGCATGGCAAGTGACACCAGCACGGAACTGTTTATATATATTCCTAAGCGTTAAACTAATACATCCTTTTGTTGTTTACACCACCTGTCCTCGTCTGTTGTTTTTTTTTGTAAATTCTACCATATATATATATATATAT
>NC_069004.1:23519512-23522448 GCF_001194135.2 Octopus bimaculoides
ACTACAGAAGGCTTGTGTTACATGGTTAAAGTATATATTTAAATTATGTCAGAAAAATGTTAGAAAAATGCTATAAAATCTTTTGGGTCAAAAAGATTTTATAACATTTTTCTAACATTTTTCTTACATTTTTCTGACATAATTTAAATATATACTTTAACCATGTAACACAAGCCTTCTGTAGTTTTTTCACTCTTATTATCTTTTATATATATATATATATATATATATATATAAGTGCAGGCATGGCTGTGTGGTAATAAGTTTGTTTCCCAACCACATGGTTCCTGGTTCAGTCCCACTGCGTGGCACTTTGGGCAAATGTCTTGTCTTTTTGTCTGTGTTTGTCGAGCCACTATTGCCTGACAGTCGACGTTGGTGTGTTTACATCCCTGTAACTTAGCAGTTTGGCAAAAGGAAAAAATAAAATAAGTACCAGGCTTACAAAGAATAAGTCTTGGGGTCAATTTCTTCAACTAAAATACCCTTTAAGGTGGTGCTTCAGCATGGCCACAGGCAGGTGACTGAAACAAGTAAAAGAATATATATACAGTCACACGCACATGTATTCGTACATTCACCATTTGCAGTTTTTAACTGTCAAATTCTACTTACAAAGTATTGGTCTACTCATGGCTTGTCCCAAATGCTGAAACCCCCACCCCCAGAACCATGTGGCTGCAAGCCAAACTTATTAAACACATTGCTATGCCTGCTGTTGATATTGACCACTGTCCATACACATGGTCAAACTATATAAAGTTACATTGTAATTAGGTATGTATGCATCCAAATTATATGAGCAGGTCATGGCCTTTAATGGTAGTTTTCACCACTGGTCAACATAATTGAAATGTCCAGTTTGTACAACATGCTTTGCAGGATTATATTCTGTTTCCTTGTTATATTCTACCATCTGTAGTGTATTATGTTATATCATATCATATTTCGATTGTTGTTTCTTATGTTGTATGTTGAAGCTTGTTTCATTGAAAGTGTCACGCACATCACATATTTTTCTGTGGTAGGTGTGTCTGTGTGTATGTGTGTGTATTTTCACTATGTGCATGTATATATTTATATACATAAACATGTGTATGTTTGTATATATATATATATATATATATATATGTCAAATAAAAGGAGACAACAAAGCCAAGACTGTATGGAGTTTTCAGGGCATTTATAAAGAGTGAATTAATCTTACAGCTGTTTCTGGGATATTAGGGATATCCCTTCATCAGAGATGATGTGAGGTGGTTAAACAGAAGGAAATAGAGTTCAATATAGGAGTTATTTTGGAAAAGGAAGCAAAGGCTGTGGCTGAGCTGGAGTATCACCTGTGTAAATTATCTTTCCCATGGTCATTCTTATGTGGTTGGCTTTCAGTGATGGAGGGAATCTGATATTGCTGCCCTCTTTAGAGTTTCTTGCCATGCTGTAGGTTCATCTGAGACTTTGGACAATAAGAAGTCGAGTTGTTTGGCATCAAAAGGGTTAACCCAATTTCCATGGTCCGCAAGTAACTGAGACTCAGCCCACTGAATGGGATGCCAGTCTGTCGGTGTATCCCAGGGTTAACTTCCCAGCTTTTATTACTGGGACTTATTTACATCTGAATGGAGAGGAGCAACATGAAATGAGAGTGTTTTGATTGAAGACAGCACATTGCTTGGTCCAGGAATCAAAACCACTTCTTATGATCTTGGGGGCAACACCCTATTCTATGTAGATCTCTCAGATGTTTTGATAAGGTATTAAATAGCTGTGGGCTCTT
The DNA here is from genome assembly GCF_001194135.2 of Octopus bimaculoides. NCBI lineage: Eukaryota > Metazoa > Mollusca > Cephalopoda > Octopoda > Octopodidae > Octopus > Octopus bimaculoides. The sequence goes on from NC_069004.1 coordinate 23,521,290, forward strand.
GAATCCCAAGCCATTCCGGTACATGTTCCTGAACCAAAACCATTGTATTTCAAAAGAATTAGGGTAACAAAAGGGATCTGTTCCAGCCTTGTGAGTCTCAGGGCTGAAATAAAATCTACAACAAGGAAATGGAACCATGAGGTTGTGAAGGGGACTCCTTTATCTCATGACTATACCTGTATTCGTTGGAGTCCGAAGGGGACATTTGCTATATATGGGGTCTTTTTATAAATCTCTTACCTGGTTGGTTTTACTTCACATTACCATCATCATCATTGTTATTATTATTATTATTATTATTATTGTTGATATCATTGCATCAGTTTCTGAGTAAAAAATACCCGTTAACTCACCTGGAAGAAATAGAGACAAGAAACTATAATTAGTATGTTTGTGTGTGTGTGTGTGTTTGTAGATATTTGTAATTAAAGAAAATGTCTGTTAATTCTTGCAAAAAATGTCTGTTAACTATCTTGCTGCTTCAGCATGGCCATTATCAAAGAACAGGAATTAACAAAATTGTGTATTGCACACGAACACACACACACACACACACACACACATGTATACACACCTTTTATTTGTGGTCATGCTGGGGCACTGCGTTGAAAAATTTTTAGTCGAATGAATCAGCTCCAGTACTATTTTTTGTTCAATCCTGGTATTTATTCTGTTGGTCGCTTTTGCCAATTTGCTAAGTTACAGGGATATAAGCACACCAACACTGGTTGTTGAACAGTGGTGGGGGACAAACACAGACACAAAGACGCACACGCACACACACACGCACACACACACGCACACACAACGGGGCTTCTTTCAGTTTCCATCTACCAAATCCACTTATAAGACTTTGGTTGGCCTGTGGATATAGTAGAAGACACTTGCCTAAGGTGCCATGCAGTGGGACTGAACCTGGAACCATGTGGTTGGGAAGCAAGCTTCTTAATCACACAGATATTCCTGCACTTATAATTTTACTTATTGTATATCAGTAGTTAGAAATTATCTGTATAGGTGCAAGTATGACTATGTGGTAGGAAGCTTGCTTCCTAATCATATGGTTCTGGGTTCAGTCCCACTGCATGGCACCTTAGGCATGTGTCTTTTTCTATAGCTTTGGGCTGATCAAAGCCTTGTGAGTGGATTTGGTTGACAG
>NC_069004.1:23522593-23524993 GCF_001194135.2 Octopus bimaculoides
TATACATATATATATATATATATATATGAGGAGAATTCACAAAAAAACAAAAGATGAAGACAGGTGGTATAGACAACAAACAGATGTATTAGTATAGCACTCGGGAAGTGAAAAAGTCTTTAACGATTCGTGCCTATGCTCTTCCACATAAAGGAACACGGAGAGAAAATAAAGAATGTGTAGTGACTAGTGATCTATCATGGCAAATATATATAACGCCAGTGTTTTAATGGTGGCAGCTGATGAAGGATATGTCCTCTATGTGGCCTGCTTGTTTTTTGTACCATGTTTATCATTTTGTCTATGTTTTTTTTGCAACGTCATGTACCCAGATATGTATCTATATGTACATGTAGATGAAGGTATGTACATACATGTACGTATATATGCATATACTCATATATATATATATACATAGGCACAGGTGTGGTGTGTGGTAAGGCATTTGCTTCCTAACCACATGGTCTTTGGTATAGTTACACTGTGTGGCACCTTGAGTAAGTGTCTTTTACTATCACCTCAGGCTGACCAAAATCTTGTGAATGAATTTTGGTAGATGGAAACTGAAAGAAGACTGTCGGGTATGTGTGTGTGTGTGTGTGTGGGTTGTCTCCCACCATAACTTGACAACAAGTGTTAGTGTGTTTACATCCCTGCAACTTAGTGGTTCTGCAAAACAGACTGATGGGCTTTAAAAAAATCATCAAAAAAAAAAAAAATGGTATTGGGATCAATTCATTTGACTAAAAATACAAAGCAGTGCCCCAACATGACCTCAATGTAATGATTGAATCAAATAAAAAAAATAGATAAAATGAAACAAGAATAAATACCATATATACTTGAATATAAATTCTTCTCATACAAATTATTTTATATTTCATGCAAAACATCATCTCAAAACAACAGATCAGCACAAGGAGTTCACTCGTATTAATCTTGTATGTAAAAGTCAGTAGAAAGAAATATCTAATTTCATTGTTGTTGTATATTTCCACTTCAGTATATTTCACTTGTATATAATTACTGCATCATTAAAAGCAGTGCATAATTGTATTATTTTACAAAAATTAATTCAGCCTCAAAGCAATCCTTTGTTGAGTTATCGCATTCACATGTAAACAGTGGCCGGTAGCAACGCATCGACATCCATTAAATATTGTATTATTGTATTGAGTTTCAACTTGTAAAACTATTTTGTATTAGTGAATATTACTGATATTTATCATTATTATTATTATTATTATTATTATTGTTATTATTATTGTTATTGTGATGATCTTTTCTCTCTCTTCACATGAACTACCTTTTCAAACATTATGCATGTACTACACATACCTTTTACAGTCTTCCTCTATGCTGAGATCAGTTAAGTTCAGTTTCCCTGAAGCATTCACAGGATACTGTTACCTTATATGTAGTCGTATAATAATAATAATAATAATAATAATAATAATAATAATAATAATAATAATCTTTTCTACTTAAGGCACAGGCCTGAAATTCTGAGGGAGAGAACTAGTTGATTACATTAGCCCCTAGTGCTTCACTGGTACTTATTTTATCGACCCCAAAAGGATGAAAGGCAAAGTCGACCTCGGTGGAATTTGAACTCAGAACATGAAGACGGACAAAATATCACTAAGCACTTTGCCTGGCCTGTTAACATTACTGCCAGCTCGCCACCTTAATAATAATAATAATAATAATAATAATAATAATAATAATAATAATAATAATAATAATAATAATAACAGTCATACGCTGTTTATCTTGATATGAGATCACCATGTCGCGCACATGTGGTTGTGATGCATGTGCCTGGTGTACCTTTGTCAGACGGGTAGTCATGATGGGTATAATGGGCTTTGTATATTTGCACCCCAGTCTTACTTTGATCTCATGCACTACTCTCTCACTCAATAGTAATAATAATAATAACAATAATAACATAATAATGATAATCTTCTCTACTAGGTACAAGGCATTGAAATTTGGGGAAGGGAGATAGTTGTTTACATTGATCTCACTGTTCAATTGGTTCTTATTTTATCGACCCGAAAGGATGAAAGGTAAAGTTGACCATGACAGAATGTCTGGCATGCTAACGATTTTGTTAATCCTTTCTTTATTAACCACTGGGGGTTCATATAAAAACATTTGGGATGGTACAGGCCAATACAATACAAATTGAGTGGGAATGAAATGAGAAAATTCTAACAATTAAAATCCCCAACAGAAGGAGGCTTCCAAAGGCTACTTGTGGAAACTCCATAAAAAACCACGACTGCCCTGACCTCCAGGGCAAGTGCCCTCTCCTCTTCATCTACTCTTGATCTAGAGGCACATGCTTAGCGTAAGCTCATTCACTCAAGCTATTCATGCTATATATATATATAT
>NC_069004.1:23525528-23529988 GCF_001194135.2 Octopus bimaculoides
ATATATATATATATATAAATATATATACACACACACATATGTATATCTGTGTGTGTGTCTTTGTGTCTGTGCTTCTCCACCACCACCACTTGACAACTGGTGCTGGTGTGTTTGTGTCCCTGTAACTTAGCAATTCAGCAAAAGAGACTGATAGAATAAGTACCAAGCTTAAAAAGTATATTATATAAGTACTGGGGTTGAATCATTTGACTAAAAATTCAAGACAGTGCCCCAGCATGGCCACAGTCTAATGACTGAAACAAGAAAATGAATAAATGAATATATGTGTGTGTGAAAAAACATGAACGAACACAACTAAATGCAGCTATTCACCAGTACTGGGGGAAGAATTTTCTGAGTGGTTACTGGGTACTTGTTGAAATGGGGGAAAAAACGTATCTCTTGTGATGCCATCCGAATTTATGCACGAAAGAAAGTGAAGGAAGATGGAAATTTAGGTTCCCCAAAAAAAGACAGGATTTAATACTTCAGAAGGAAACTGAAATTGCATAGAAGCTGTTTGATGTATTTTGATAAGCTATTAGGATTTCAGCATTGAGACAAAAAAAAAAAAGAAATAATAATAAAAAGACACAATTTAGTTCTTCAACCAAAAACTAAGATTGCAGTCTAAATTCAAGTTGGAAAATTCAAGATTTAATTCTTCAGTTGAAAACTATGATTGCCCAGAAGCTGCCTGATGAAGCTAGATAAGGTACTACCATTTTAGCAGTGAAAAACCAAAAATAAAAGACATAATTTAATACTTCGACCAAAAATTAAGATTCTGCAGAAACAGCCTGATGAACTAGATTATATCATAATTTCAGCAGTGAAAAACTTTATGTAATATTTACAGGAGACTTCGATGTGATGTATGCTTTTTCAGCATGCTGTAGAGATACGTGTGTATGTTTTAATATTCACAAACATACTATAATTTATCATTTGTTGTTTTTAAAAATATTATTTTGAGATTAACTCAGTTTCTGCCAATGCTCTGATATTTTAGATTTAGATATAAATTTCAAGCTATAAAAAAAAAAAAAAAAGGTAGTCTGCACAAGAAAAATTGGATTGAAAAAGACATTGTGTATTAAGTGTAAGATTGGCTGTATCGTTAACAAATTTACTTTCTATCTACAAGGTTTCGGGTTCATTCCCATGGTGTAGCAGCTTGTGAAAGTGTCTTCTATTAAAACCCTGGGGTGATTAATGCTTTGTAAGTAAATTTGGTAGAAAGAAACTGTGCGAGCCTGTTGTGTGTGAGTGCATATATATATATATTTTATCTTTTACTTGTTTCAACCGTTTGACTGTGGCCATACTGGGGCACTGCCTTGAAGGGTTTTTAGTTGAACAAACCCTAGGCCTTATGTTTTTGAAGCCTAGTACTTATTTTATTGGTTCCCTTTTACCAAACTGCTAAGTTATGGGGACATAAACATGCCACCACCAGTTGTCAAGCAGCATTGGGAGATAAACATAGTCTCTTCTTTCAGTCTCTGTCTACCAGACCCACTCATAAAGGGGACTGAACCTGGATCTGTGTGGCTGGAACAAGCTTCTTACCACACTGCCATGCCTGCACCCATGATTATATATATATAAAAGATGTTACCATAGTTGAGCGTCTGTTTTCCATGCTGTCATGGGTTGGATGGTTTCATAGGAGATGACAAGCTGGAGAGCTACACCAGGCTTCAGTTGTCTGATTTGGCATAATTTCTACAGTTGGATGTCCTTCCTAACACCAACCACCTTACAGAGTGTACTGGATGCTTCATAGATGTAGCAGTTGCATGGGTGATTTTCATGTAGTACTAGCACATGATCATGTGATATATATATATATATATCACATGGTGTATTTATTTAAGCTTTGTACTTATTCTGTCAGTCTCTTTTGCTGAACCACTAAGTTACGGGGACGTAAACACATCAACATTGGTTGTCAAGTGGTGGAGGTGGGAACAGCCACATACACAAAGACACATATACGTATATAGGTACATTTATGTTAATTATATGTACATAAGGGAACGCATGTGGCTTAGTGGTTAGGGTATTTGGCTCAGGATCATAAGGTCATGAGTTCATTTCCCAGTGACGCGTTGTGTCCTTGAGCAAGACACTTTATTTCACATTGCTCCATTCCACTCAGCTGGCAAAAATGAGTTGTACTTATATTCCAAAGGGCCAGCCTTGTCACACTCTGTGTCACGCTGAATTTCCCTGGGAACTATGTTAGAGATACTCAGCCACTTGCATGTTAAATTTAGAGCAGGCTGTCCCATTGATCAGATCAACTGGAACTTTCGTCGTCATAACTGATGGAGTGCCAGTTTATATATATATATATATATATATATATATATATATATATATATATATATATATATATATATATATATATATACACACACACATACATTTATTTATATTCATATGTATGTATATACAGGTGTATCTCTCTATTCTACATACAGCTTGGTGACTGGTGTTGATTTTTTTTTTCAAATAACCCTACAAGGCAGTGCTCCAGTATGGCTGCAGTCCAATGATTGAAACAAGTAAAAGAGAATTATTTGAGTATATATGGTATAAGGTGACGATGTCACCTTGGAAGAAGCAGAGGGGTTGACATGGGACCACCAGCAATAGAGAGCACTGGTGGACCTGGTTGGCTCTACACATGATGATGCTTCTGGGACCACTAAACCTGGGATGACCCCAACCCCATCAAGCAAGGGTCTGAAGCTAAGCAAGCAATCAGAGCTTATACAATATGCTAGAGATTACAAAATTTGGGTACAAAGGTGATTGAAATGCATCTTAAAAAAAGCCTCTTGTAGGGACAGAATTTCCTCCCACCCTGGCCACATGTATTAACTAAAACCTGCCATGACCATTCCATCTGTTGTATCTGATCTGACAAAGCATTTTCTAAAACTTCATCTCTTTTTTGACATGGAAAGGTGTGATTTGAGGGAGACTTGGTTGGTATATCTAGCAGGTTGGGTGATTGCATAGAGGCTTCCTTCTTGGCTTTGAGTAGTAGTAGTAGTGGTGGTGGTGTTAATAGTAGTGGTGGTATTACTTCTACAACCACTACTACTACCATCATTGCTACTATTATTCATTTTACCACCACCAGTACTACTGCTGTTGTTGCTGCTGCTACTACTACTACTACTACTACTACTACTACTACTGGAGTTGTGGTGGCAGTAGTAGTAGTTGTTCTCCTAAAATGGATGTATGATCAAACACATTTTTTAAAAAAATGCTCTTTTTATTTTTAGACAATAGAGTTGCGATTCAATGAAGATATTTGCCTGATGTTTCTAGCAGATCAATTCTCCCAATAAAGTACCCCTTCACTGGTCAAGCACCCCCACCCCGTTCGCCCTCTATCATCAATAGTTGAATTTAAATGGTGAGAGATAATCTTTCATCTCCTCAGCACACTATTAAAAGCAGAGATTGAGTGCTGTACCCAGCTCTTCTCCTATAGATTCCTTTAACATCTAAAAGGATTAATCTTTTGCAGTATTTTATTTTGGGTTTGTTTTGGAAAATATTCTGCTGACTGATCTGTTGTTGCTCTTGTTTTGTCTATTGTGACCCAATATGTTTCAAGCCAAGTGTTGCTTCACCAATTCCTTTTTTGCAGGAAGATTTGCATTTTAGCCCTTTTCCTCTCTTTAGAAAAATAACTTTGCTAAAAAAACGTGTGTACATTGGTGATAATTCTACTGACGATTACCAATAATCTATTTGTTCTGTGGAGGACGACGTTCTCGCACAGAACACCATTTGCAAATTAAAGTGTGTGTGTGAGTGTGTGTTTGAAATGCGTTTGCGTGTGCGAGTGAGTGAGTGTGTATGTGTGTGTATACATATGTGAGTGAGTGTGTGTGTGTGTGTATATATATATACGTGTGTGTGTGTGAATACATGTGTGTGTTCATAAGTGCCTATTTATGTTATGTGTGTTTTATGTATGTGTATATGTGCATGTGTATCTCTCACTCTTTATCTTTATATATGTACATATTTGAGTGTGACAAATATATGTACATATGTGTGTATATATGCATGTGTATATTTATACATGTGTACATATATGTATATATGTATATGCATATATATATGTGTTAGTGTGTCTGGGAGTGTGAATGTGTGCATGTGCCCATATGTGTGTTTATATGTTTTTATATATGTATATATGTGCATATGTATCTCTCCCTCTTTATCTGTATATATGTACACATATAAATGAATGTGTGAAAATATGTGTACATACATATGTGTGTGTATACATGTATGTGTACACACACACACACACACATATATACACACACATACATAAACACAATAACATGTACACAAACACACATATACATACATTTATGTATGTATGTATGTATGTATGTATATATGTATGTATGTATATA
>NC_069004.1:23529998-23536702 GCF_001194135.2 Octopus bimaculoides
ATGTGTACATACATATGTGTGTGTATACATGTATGTGTACACACACACACACACACATATATACACACACATACATAAACACAATAACATGTACACAAACACACATATACATACATTTATGTATGTATGTATGTATGTATATATGTATGTATGTATATATGTATGTGTATATAATCTCATCTGAAAGAGATGTTTCTCTCCAAAGACCCTGAATCAGCTGAGAAGTTTCTGGCAGTTAATAAAATCAAAACTACATCGTTTCTATGTCACACAAAAGTTAATGGATTAACTTTCCAAAAATATCTAATTCCATTCTTGGAATCGGAATGTTTCCATACCAATGTTTATCAAATGGATCGAACTCTGCAGGAATTAATTATCATAAATTAAATTATATCTATACCTAAGAATCTACTTGATTTAATTGGTAAAACAGGTGTAAGGCAAATGACAGGTATGTTTCAGTGCTTAAGGTAGAATCTGTTCTCTTTAAAGAGGAATGGATCGGAAGGAATGGTAGAACATTGCGCAAAGTATTTTGTGGTATTTAATATTATTCATAGGCATAGGTGTAGTTGTATGGTTTGGAAGCTTACTTCTTAATTGTATGTTCTTGGGTTCTGTCCCACTGTGTGGTACCTCGAGCAAGTGTCTTCTACTATAGCTCCAGGCTGACCAAAATCTTGTGAGTGGATTTGGTAGATAGAAACTGTAAGAAACCTGTCATACACACACACACACACAACATGCAAACAGACTTTGCAACTCCAGTACCTAAGATACACTTTCTGCTTCGTATTATTATTATTATTGGAGTAACAGGATACACACCACCCTGTCCAGGGCAAAGTATGGCTGAACTTGGGATCTTGGGTAGAGAACGCAAATCCTTAATTCATAGTCTACAAATGATCATGATATCTGGAATTATAAAAATCTGCAAAATTTTAACATTTGAAGGATGGTGAAAAAAATAGGATACATTCCTTTACAATCTTGCAACAAAGCAGGTGGTGGATCAAGATTTACTCTAAATTAAAAGGAGAAAGTAAACACACACACACACACACACATGTACATACATATACACACATATGTACATATACACACATAAATACATACAGATACATACATACATCCACACACACACACACACACACATACATACATACATACATACATACATAAAACAGGCTTCTTCCAGTTTATGTGTGTATCTGTGTGTGTATGTAAATATGCCTATATATGTCCCACTAAAGGGACATGCTCAACTGGTTAAGGTCAAACAAGTGACAAGCGAATCTGTGGTATTGAGCAGAATATTTGCTGTAGTCCATCTTTTATACCAAAACAAAACAATGTACATGATAACACTTCCAATCAGTTAAGATCAGAAGCCATGAGAGCCACTGCCTGGTAATGCATCAGGGTATTTATTATCATCCTCATCATCCTCATCATCATCGTCATTGATATTATTAAATATTGCAGATTGCCAGAATGTTTAGAGTGGCGAAAAAATGCCTTGCAATATTTGTTTTACCTCTTAATATTCTGAGTTCAAATTCCATTGAGATTATCGTTTCCTTTCACTCTTTCAGGGTTTAATAAAATATCATACTAGCCAAGTGCTAGAGTCAGTGTAATTAACCCACACTCTTCCCCAAATTACTGGTCTTGCTCCTAATTAGAAATAATTGTTAATAATATCATCATTAATGATTAATTTGCAAAAATTCTTGCAAGTTATTATTCTGGAAGATCTCATCCTGTTTTGGGTCCACAGTCAGTGTGGATAAATAAAAATGCTCTGTTGACAGTATCATAAAGTTTGCTTGTAGCTGAAGAGGACAAAGGACAATCAGGACTGGATAATCTTTGATGTTGATCCCAACCCCAAATTTATGTAAATGTTGGTCCTCTCCCCAAATTTATGTAAATGTTGGTCCTCTCCCCAAATTTATGTAAATGTTGGTCCTCTCCCCAAATTTATGTAGATGTTGGTCCCAGCCTTAAACTTATCCAGATGTTGGTCCTACTCTCAAATTTATTTAAATGTTGGTCCCTGCTCCAAATTTATCTAGATGTTTCCAACCCCAAATTTATCCAGATGTTTTCCCCAGACCCCAATTTTTCTAGGTGTTTGTCCCAGTCCCAGATTTATCTAGATGTTTGTCCCAGCTCCAAATTTATTTAGATAGTGGTCTTGGCCAGGGTTCACCAAACTATGGCCCACGAGGTCAGTTCATCAAGCCCGCTGCGACTCTGTACCTTTTGTGTAAGGACTTGCATTTACCTCTGGTATGGCATCCGTGTTTGGAACAACTTATGTCTGTGAGCAAACATTTTCAAATGTGAAGAATGTGAAGTCAGCACATCAAAGTTGACTGATGAACATTTGAAAGCAATTCTGTTGGCTGGATGCAGCAATTCCAAACCAAATATTGATGATATCTTCAAAGTTAAGCACCAGTTTCACAAATCTCACCAACCTTTTTTGCTGCTTAGTTTGTGAGATTCAGATATGTGTGCTCTGTCTGTGATATAACCAGCTTACTGCTAATGTCGCCTTCTTTGATAACTTTTTGGTAAATAAATTCGTTGGTTGTCTTTATTTTTTGTGTATTCACTGTATTGTATTGAACAAAATGGTAATGCAGCCCACACTCATCATTCTCTCAGTTATCTGGTCTGCCGTGAAAAAAGTTTGGTGACCCCCTGGTCTTGGCCCAAAATTCCTCTAAATGGTAATCTAAATTCTAAATTTATGTAGAAGCTGGTTGTAACCTTAAATTTATATAGATGTTGATCCCAGCACTAGATTTTTCTATGTGTTAGTAGCAGTCTTCAATTTCTCTAAACTATGGACCCAATAACAAATTTAACTAGATGCTAACCTCAGGTCCACATTCATCTGGTTGGTGGTTTCATCACTAGATAACTTAATGTTTTCATTTCTCAGCTTATATTATTGTGGTTGGGTGTTTGGATTGGAACGTTAAACAAAATGACTCTTTGGTATAATTATGATGAATGTGGTGGAAAGATTTAATTTAAATATGAAACACGTTTGGAAAGCCATTTTTGTATCACCAAATAGGAGACAGTTCAAAAGGGTTAAACAACAACAACAACAATAAAAAGTAGTAGTAGTAGTAGTAGTAGTAATAATAATAATAATGATGATGAAGATGAATGTGTGTTGTGTTTGGAAATGAAAGAAATACATACTATTTATTGCAAACAAATTTTGAAGGTGAGCAAAGTGTATGTGTGTGTGTGTGTGTGTGTGTGTGTGGTGGGTTGAATTCTATTTTACTTCATCTCTCATGGTCGTGATGGAAAGAAAGCATTTTATACGAAGAAAAGAAGATGCGAAAAGATGGAAACAAGCAAAACAGAAAAGAACAAAACAAAAAAATAAAAAGAATAAAATTTTTTTAAAAAAGCTCAAAGACAAACTCCAAACAAAACCCTGCATTCCCTACCGTCCTCCCACCATCTCCTTACCATTCTTTCGCTCCCCCACCCCACCGTCTCCATCCAAGACATCTTGAGACTTAAATTACTTTCAAGACAATCTCCAAAATAATTCCCTTTCACACAACTTTTGGCTGTTGAAAAATGTTACATGGCATTGGTCCATTTTTTCTCTCTTGTTATTATCTCCCTTTATTTATTTGTTTATTTATATATTTGTGTACCAAGCACGGGGTGGCTGGGGTGGGTAGGTGGGAGGCCTCTCCAACCTGTTCACTGAAAGTGTGTTGTTGATAGAATTGAGTGTGTGTCATTCAAATTACTCGATTATGTTGCTTTATTTCGGTCCTTCTCTCTATCTTTCATTGTAAAAACAATAGCTACACTAAAAGTATATGTGTGTGTGTGTGTGTGTGTGTGTTTTATCTCTATCTATAACTATCTATCAATCTATCTGTCTGTTTGCTATTTGCAGTCTATCTATCTATCTATCTATCTATCTATCTATCTATCTATCTATCTATCTATCTATCTATCTATCTGTCTATCTATCCATCTACCTATCTATCTATTTATATATATATCTATCTATCTATCTATCTATCTATCTATGCCTGTCTGTCATCTATCTGTCTGTCTGTTATCTATCTACCTATTTCTCTCTCTGTGTCTGTCTGTCTCTATCAGTTTGTTTTTCTTTGTATGTCTGTCTTTCTGTTGGTCTGAATGTATACCTTTCTGTATGTCTGTTTGATTGTCTCTCTGTATACATATGTACATTTATGTCTGTGCATATATGCATAATTGTGTATATTCTATGCATATAAATGTGTATGTGAGATATATATATATATGTATGTATCTATATTTTCTTACGCTATCAAGTTATTAAAATTCGAGAAACTTATGGCAGTCATTCATTTTCCCTATTCATGAAAGAAATTTTTCTGTCTTGTTTGTGTAAGAAATAATTAGTAGCCCCCCCCCCTCTCTTGGAGTCGGTGTCAGTGTATTATGAAAAAGAATTTAGCCAGCTTAAATAAACTGTGAACTTGGAATTAATAGTTCAATTCCCAGTGCTATGTTTATTGCACAGTTTAACATTATCACCCACCCTGAGGTGTTTCTCAGAATCACATATGATGCAAGTGTTTGGACAAGATTATCCATTTAAAGATAACTTATCTTCTTTATAAACCTCTTTCTCCAGCAGCAAATATAGATCATTCATTAGTTTGTTTCATTCAACATTTGTTTTCCCATGCTTGCATGGCTTAGGTGGAATGCAATTTAGGCAGGATTTTTAGCGCAGGATACTCTTCCTGTCACTAAACCTTACTGTTTTTTATAAGCAGGAAATGTATATGTATTTGTGTGTATGTGTGTGTGTGTCTCATCTTCGAAATGCCTAGTTTAGAATAGAGGCAGCTGATGAAGGAAAAGTTCCATAAGTGGCTCGTCTGCTGTTTTCCTATGTGTTTGTTCTGTTGTCTGTAAAAAAAGTTCGTTTTTGTGCTTCATGTTCCCGTTCCTTTTCTGACGTCCTGTACCCGGATATGCATCTATATATACATGTAGATGTAGGTATGTACATATATGTATGTATAGATGCATATGCTCATATATCATTTGTATTATATATATATATATGCATAAGAATGTATACGCATCTATATTTTTTCTATGATGTTGACAAACAAATTGTTAAAATTGTGGTAAGACTTTTATGATTGGATGCACTTCCTGTTGCTAACCCTTACTGTTTTTTTAAGCAACTGCTAAGTTACAAGGATGTAAGCATATTAACATTGGTTGTCGGGTGATGGTGTGTGTGTGTTGGAGGGGACAAACATTGACACAAAGACACATACAAATATATACATATACATACTACCAAACCCACTCACAAGGCTTTGGTTGGCCTGAGGCTATAGTAGAAGACACTTGCCCAAGGTGCCACACAGTGGGACCTTGGGCAAGTGTCTTCTGGCATATGGTTGGGAGGCAAGCTTCTTACCACAGTCACGCTGTGCCTATTCTTTTATTCTTTTATATGTTTCAGTCTTGAGGCTGTGGCCATGCTGGGGCACTGCCATTATATATATATATATATATATATATCATCATCATCATGTCCGCTTATCTATGCTTCCATGGGTCAGATGGATTTTATTGAGGTGGTGGATGCTAAGTACTCTTGTGCATCTGCCACAAACAGTCTTTATTCACTGTCAGCCTGTTTTTAATTTCACTCCACCACTTGCACACCCATAGATCACACTGTATGGGATTTCAATCTTCCCTTCATTTTTCTGCTATACCTTGAGCACAGACATTTTCCTAGTGGCAACAGAGTCCCCTTCTTTTTACCCCACCACCACCTGCTAAAGTCTTAGGCTACATGCTCACATATGCATGTACACATACATAGACATCCTAGTAAAAATATTATTATACAGTTCAAAGAAATGAAATTGAATGCTATTACATCAATATATTTTAAATGAATTAGATAATTTGCTTATAAATGCTTTATTAATCTTATGATGTAATTAAATATAATATTTCAATATAGCAAATCTTTCCAAAGATTCATTATAAACAAGTAATTGAGTAAATTATATTTCTGTTTATAAATAGTCTGTAAATGTTAGAATATAAAAATAAACTTCTTTATTTTTATACACATCTTTGTGCTTTAGAGAAAAGATTCTTCACGTATATGTTAGAAAGCGGAAAAGTAATTTCGTTTATGTTTGTACATTAGCACCAGGCATAGCTGCGTGGTGAAGATGCTCACTTTGTGACCACATGGTTCTGGGTTCCGTCCCACCATGTGGAACCTGAGGCAAGTATTTTCGTACTATAGTCCTTGCTTGACTAATACCTTGTGAGTGAACTTGAGAGATGGAAACTATGTGGAAGCCTCTGTGTGTGTGTGTTGTCTTTTATCTTTTATTGAGTTGTAGTCATTTGACTGTAGCCTTGCTGGGACACCAGCTTGAAGGGTTTTAGCTGAAGAAATCAACTCCAGCACTTATTTTATTTCAAGCCTAGTACTTATTCTGTCGGTTCTTGTGCTGAACTGCTAAGTTACGGGGACATAAACATACCAACATTGGTTGTCAAGCAATGGTGGGAACAAACACAGACACAAAGACACACTCGAGATACATACATATATGTATATATATATATATATGTATATATATATATGTATATAT
>NC_069004.1:23537168-23540072 GCF_001194135.2 Octopus bimaculoides
TATTATTATTATTATTATTATTATATATATATATATATATGATGGGCTTCTTTCAGTTCTCCGTTTGCCAAATCTACTCATAAGGCTTTGGTCAGACTGAGGCCATAGTAGAAGACACAAGGTCCCATGCAGCAGGACTGAGCCTGGAACTATGTGGTTGGGAAGCAAGCTTCTTACCACGCAGCCACACCTGCTGTTAATGTATAAAAGTACTTTTCCATGTGTTTGTGTTTGTCCACCCCCACTGCTTGTCAACTGGTGTTGGTTTGTTTAAATTTTTCTTAGTGGTTTGGCAGCAGAGACTGATAGAATAAAGAACAAGTACCAGACTTAAAAATAAGTCTGGGAGTTGATTTGTTTGACTAATCCCTTCCAAGCAGTGCCCCAGCATGGCTGCAGTGCAATGACCGAAACAAGTGAAATATAAAAGCTAAAATAGGCATGGCTGTGTGGTAAGAAGCTTGCTTTCTAACCACATGGTTTCAGGTTCAGTCCCACTGCATGGCACTTTGGGCAAGTGTCTTTTTACTAAAACCTTGGGCTGACCAAAGCCTTGTAAGTGAATTTGGAAGATGGAAACTGAAAGAAGCCCCATCATATATATACATCTTCACATTGTTGGACCATTGAACTCAACATGTTTTCTTCATTCTATCTCTAGTTTCTCTTATTCCCTTCTGTCGAAAAGCATAAGCTTGAAATGTGAAAGACTTCCAATTTCCCGAGCATCAAACTAATACACTTACTTGTTGTTCCTACACATGTCTTCGTCTTTGTTTTTCTATTTTTTCTATAAATCTGAACTCTCTTTATCTTTCTCTTTCTCTGTCTGTCTCTCTCTCTCTCTTTCTCTCTCTCTCTCTCTCTCTCTCTCTCTATATATATATATATATATATATATATATATATATATATATATATATATATATATATATACATACACACACACACACACACACACACATATGTAAGTATGTATGTATGTATATACCTGTGTGTGTGTTTGTCCCTCCATGGCCGCAGTCCAATGGCTGAAACAAGTAACAGATAAAAGACTAAATATGTAGATAGAGTATGGAAGCCATGCCATTGAAAACAGGGAAGCTTTATACTTTAGTGTTTAAAGCAGGAGACAGACATCTTCTAAGCATCTTAAAGTCAAACAAGCAAATGACTATGAATTACACATCGAAATAAATTAATCACTAGATTTGGTTTTAAAAAGCATCTTAGTTTTCCATTAACAAGCTATCAATAAAATTTAACAGTATTTGAATTACTGTCCTTGCTGTCATCATTGTCATCATCATCGTTGTCATCTTTCTCATCAACATCATCGTCATCATCATCAATATCATTGCCGTCATCATCATCAACATCATCATCATCATCGTCATCAGCATCATCATCAGCATTGTCATCAGTAGCTGAATCACATCTTTTATCTTGTTCTAGTCTCGTGAATTGACTCCACTACTTGTTTTTTTTTCTTGTGACCCTGGGACTTATTCTATTGGTCTCTTGTCAAACTGCTAAGCCACAGGGACATAAACACACCAACACTGGTTGTCAAGCGGAGGGGATGGGGACAGAAACACTCAAAAAGACACATACAGATGCACATCATCATCATCATATAAATATATATATATATATATATATATATGTTAATGTTTGTTTTTATGTTATAATAAAACCAATTTTACATTAATCTGATGAGAGTACAAATCTTCTGTAGAGTACAAATTGATTATTCTTGCACACAGTGACTTCAATATTTTGACCAGTTAAGCCATTGATGGGTTAACTGGCCAAAACTTTGATAGCACTGTCAACAATATACTTATTTAAGAATAATAAATACATATATGTGCCAGGCTTCTTTCAGTTTCCATTAGTTGTCTCCCGCTATAGTAGGAGACACTTACACAAGTGCAAGTGGGACTGATGTGGGACTGAACTGGAGACCACATGGTTGCAGAGTGAGCTTCTTATTTCTTTACTGCCCACAAGGGGCTACACACAGAGGGGACAAACAAGGACAGACAAAGGGATTAAATCGCTTATATCTTCCCCAGTGCGTAACTGGTACTTTCTTTCTCTTCTCCATCGTCATACCTTTATTCATGCAGAGAACATAACAGGACATTGTAGCTAAAGAAAATAGATTTTTTTTACTTATAAGTGTATCATCATCATCATCATCATCATCATGATCGTCATCATCTAACATCTCCTTTTCTATGCTTGCATAGAAAAGTGTTGCAATTTGTTGAAGCAGATTTGTTACGGCTGGATGCCCTTCCTGTCATCAACCTTTACCTGTTTGTTGGACACACATACATACACATGCATGCATGCTACCTGCATGCATGCCACATGCATGCATGCCACATGCATGCATGCCACATGCATGCTACGTGCATGTATGTATGCATTCATGTATGCATACATACATGCATGCATGCGTACACGAATGCATACATACATACACACACGCACACTCACATTGAATTATCTCCATCATCATGACCACCACTACCAACTTCAGATGAGTGTTATATAATATTTTTGTGTTTATTTAATTAGAATGTGAAAACTAGAACAATGTGTGAGTGTGGAGAGAGAGAAAGAGAGAGGGGGAGAGAGAGAAAGAGAGAGGGGGAGAGAGAGAGAGAGGGAGAGGGAGAGAGAGAGAGAGACATATAATCGGTGGAGGGTTAAGGTGCCAAATTATTGATCAACTGGTTATGGGTTTTAAGACACTACTACTACTACTACTACTACTACTGTTGCTGTGTTTTGTGCTCCTGGCGCTAAGAACATAAAATAAATGATAAAGGTTAATCAGTGGAGGGTGAGGGATATGGTTTTTGGTCATTATAGGAAAGACTCATTATATCG
>NC_069004.1:23540714-23541145 GCF_001194135.2 Octopus bimaculoides
ATATATATATATATATATATATATATATATATATATATATATACATGTGTGTGTGTATATAAAATATATAGGTGTACTTTTAAACTTTCTCAATTAAACAGTCTCAGAAGAATGATTATAATATACACCGTCACAAACAATATATCTAGTGGTGTATATATGAGTATATGTGGTGTGTGTTTGTATACACACACATATTTATATGATGATGCATATCTCTCATTAGATGGAGTTCCTTTTTTTGTTAATCGTACCTTAACAGAACAGTTTGGAACTCGACTGACGAAAGAAAACTCCGAATGACCCGCCCTTGTTTTCTTTGTATCGTCTGTCTGAATGTTTTGTTGTCCCTTTCTTGTATCACCTAACTGTCTGGATGTTTTGCGTTCTTGTCCCATTTTGTATTATATATATATATATATATATATATA
>NC_069004.1:23543538-23544851 GCF_001194135.2 Octopus bimaculoides
GGACTGAACCGGAAACATGCAGTTGAACCCGGAACCACACAGCCATATATATATGTGTATATGTGTGTGTGTGTGTGTGTGTGTGTGTGTGTGTGTGTGTGTATGTGTGGTTGGCATTAGGAAGGGCTTCCAGCCATAAAAGAACTCTGCCAAAGCAGACCTCACCAGGGCTTTTAATGTGGTGCCAGTTCCTTGCTATTTTGCATGATAGTCTGTAGATTCTAAAATTCTTTGTTATAACTTTTAGGACGATTCCTTGCTATTTCCTGCGACAGTCCATTGGTTCTAATAAGCTATGTCTTGTAGAAAGGTTCCTTGCTTTTGGTTCTAAGAATGTTTACCTTGTTATTCAATATGACAGTTTGTTGCTTCTAAGATTGACTTATTTGATGAAGATTACCATCTTTCATTTTGACAGCTTTTTGGTTCATGAATCACCAACTCACAAATATACTCTAATGCACTAGCTCACTAATACACACACACGGATGTACACACACACACACACACATGGATGTACACATGCATACATCAATGAATACAATTTATGTATAAACATACAATGAAGATGATATAATTGTGTGTGTGTGTATATATATATATATATATATATATATATATTGATATATATGTATATGCACGCACGCGCACATACACAACTGCACATATGTACAGACCCACATATACAGTGTATATAAGTATAAAGTGATGCTACTGATATAATTGTGTGTGTGTGTGTGTGTATATATATATATATATTTATATATATATATATATATATATATATATATATATATATATATACACACACACACAAACACACATGCAAACATACATATATATATGTACACAATGTTCATACACACACATGCTCATACACACGCAAATATGTACATATATATATATTATGTATTATGTATGTACTATATATATGTATATATTATACATTTCTAGGATCTTTTTTAAAATGGGGGCCACATTTTTCATTAACGAAACACTTTGAAACTTGGAACACTGGTAGAATGTGTCATATAAAACATCTTTTTCTCTTAGTCTTCTTTAAAAAAAAAAGAAATCCATAAGTTATTCCATGTTAAAGTTGTCGTATTTCTGTAATTTCAACCAATCACTGACGTCCATTCAGCCGATATACATTAAGTGCCGACTACATAAACAAACGATTCTGAAACAATTAACCCTAACCTTAGGGTTAGGGTTAGGGTTAAAGCAAATTTAAAATGAAAAAAGCAAATAAAACGAAGGTATGGAGATTAAATACGCTTTACATCGCTTAATCAGCCAAAGGAGTAAAT
>NC_069004.1:23545078-23545382 GCF_001194135.2 Octopus bimaculoides
TAAGATAATTTTTTACATGAAATAAATTCGAATACAAAAATATTTTTCTGTTCTATAACACAAAATAGATAAGTATACGAAGTTTGAAAGTCTTTCGGTACCAAAAACACTACGTAAAACATTAATGAAAAATGTGGCCCCCGTTTTAAAATAGATCCCATTTCTATCTATCTATCTGTCTGCCTACCTACCTACCGATCTATCTATCTATCTATCTATCTATCTATCTATCTATCTATCTATCTATCTACCTACCTACTTATATATATATATATATATATGTGTGTGTGTGTGTGTGTGTGTG
>NC_069004.1:23545635-23548917 GCF_001194135.2 Octopus bimaculoides
ACCATTACAAATGAAGGGAAATTGAAAAACATTTCTTTGCAAAAATTCATGAGATTATTAAATCCATTGTTATCATCTCACACTTTCCTGAATTTACCAAGTTCTTGGTGGCGGCAGCAGCAACAGTGCCTGCCTGTGTGTGTTTGTGGACTTTCATTAAAACAATTGTTGTAGGTTTTTGTTTTTTCTACTCTTTTTAAACCTTTATTTATTTGTTATTGTTGTTTCCCCACCCCACCCCCTTTGTTCTCTAGTATTTAGTTGTTCAGTTGATAATGACAAAAAAACTGTGAAGGGGAAAATGTGGAGTTTAAAGATGAAAACAGGACCGATGTTTTAGTATTTACGCTGTTAATGTTGTTGTTATGATGATGTTGATGACGATCATCATCATTAGTATCATCATCATTAATACCATCATCATCATCTTTGTTGTTGCTGTTGTGACAAACGAGAAAGTATTATTTTAAAAGTGGTTGTGTTTTAATGTTGCAGGATTATTATTATTATTATTATTATAATAAAACATTTACTGAACATAATAAATAAATATTGTCCTTTTTCTGTTCTTTTTTTTTTAGGTTTTGTTTGTTTATTTTTGTAAATGTAAGCTTTTAGTTGAAAGTTCTGTGAATGACACACTTATTAAGTTGCACTGTTTAAAAAATATTTTCTCTCTCAGATACGTGTGTCTGCATATGTGTATGCATGTGTGTGTATGCGTGTGTGTGTTTATGTTTACATGTATATTTGTGTATTTGTATGCATGGAGATGTATGTATGTATGTATGTATGTGTGTATATTTGTGTATGTATGGATATATGAGTATGTGTCTGCATGCGTATGTATATTTGTGTACGCGTATGTATATTTGTGTGTGTATGTATAGATATGTGTAGGTGTGTATATATGTTTATATTTGTGTATATATGTGTCTGTGTGTGAGTGTATGTATGTATGTATGTATGTGTGGGCATGTGTGTATACGTGTATGTATTTGTATATGTGTGTATCTGTGCATAGGTAGACAAATAACAAACATATATGTATATAGGTGCAACGCAAATATGCCTACAAACAGACGTTCACAAAGCCACACATGCACGCACATACATACACAGACACACACATGTATTGCAGTGTCTGTATATATGTTTGCATGCACATACTTACATACACACACACACACACACACACACGTGTATATATGAGGACTTACGCACAAAAATGTATATGATTTCTTGTAAACAGAAGCATTTTCTGATTTTCTGAGTCAACAATTTCTCCAGTGTGTGCATGTTTCTTTTTTGTTGTTATAGATTGGCGAGATTATATACACCTAAGAACTCACACAGAAACACGCATACACAGGTACACTGACATGTATTCATACATAAGCACATGGACACACATGTACAGGGACACGTAATTTGTCAGAAAATAAAAGTTAAAATTCAAAGTATGAATTATTCACACAAACACACATACAGAAATATATAACATACATGTACATTTATACCCATGCACACACACACACACACACATATATATATTTATGTGTGTGCATATATATATGTGTGTGTGTGTGTGTACTGTAAATATATTTACATATATCTATAGACATATATCAATATGTATATATATCTCATTTCCCATTTCTCCCTCTATATACACACACGCACTCATGTGTGCACACGCACACACACATTGTTGATGCCATAGTAATTCATAAACTTTTGAGATAATGTGAAATAATCATTTTTTGGAACAGCTTGAAGCACATAAAGCTATAAATAATAAGTTAAATATTGGGTTTGAAAACCCTTTTTAGAAGGAAAATGTTAAAGGCTCCTGTAGACTCAAGCACACACACACACACACACACACACTTATTATTCTTTAACAAGAACAGTATTGACAGTAACTTTGAAGTTTAAACCTGCTCCTAAGCCAAATATTGGATTGACTGATGATGACTTAAGAGCAGGCCAAAACTTCAAAGGTACTGTCAACAATATTTTTGTTAAAGAATAATAAATATGTACTCTACAAAAAGAACTGAGTAATCCTTCAGTTTAACGAAAATCGTTTTTAATGAAACTTCACATGAAATCAACCATTGTACGTAGAGAGTAGGCCAAAAGTCATGCACCAAAACATTTGACATTTTATCTATATTATTATTATTATTATTATTATTGTTGTTGTTGTTACTATTCATTTTGTTCATCATGTACAAGTGCTGTGTGTTTTCATTTCTTTGTTCAATTTTAGAAAAATTGACGTGTGGTTTTGACAATTTTACAATCTTGGTGCATGACTTTTGGCCTCCCCTACACAATTATAAAATATGCATATTTGTGAAGATATATGTATATATAGACACACACACACACACACACACACATATATGTATACTACAGGATATATATGATTAATTGTTTACATTTTAAAATTCTATTTAGACGTAAAGTGAAATCACTCACATTTCATGTTGCAAGGTCCTAGGTCAACTTTGATCCATGGCCTGTGTATGAATTAAGGCAATCGAAATGTGACCATGCCATTTCTTTGTGTAACTGGAGCAATATTTCTCTAGGTATCCCTTTTTTCTAACCCCTTTTATCTTAAGACCGTAGTTTGTGCTTTTTGATTGAAGCTTAGCTGCTATTTCTAGCATGTAGACCCGACCACGTTGAGTTATATTTAGGCTCAGTGACTCTTTAGTGAAGTTATTCCTGTTTCTCATGTGTTTACCAATTCCAGGATGGTGGTGGTGGTGGTGGTGGGAGCTAGGGTAGTAGTAGAAACAACGGAGGACTGCAGATGTTGGGGGTGGTGTTGGGTGTTTAGCTTACCCTGCCTTGTTCTTCTTGTTGATTGGGTTTGGTAGGGAGGGGCAGGGGCAAAGTTGAGGTGGGGTGGGGTAGTGTAATTACAGCATTATGTCACTGTAGGCCTTAGCAATGATGATGGTGAAGATGATGATGATGGTCGTGGTGGTGGTAAGAGTGGTATTGGTAGTGGTAGAACTGTAGTACTGTAGGTGGTGGTGGTGGTGGTGGAGATAGTAGTGATGATGGTGTTGGTAGAGGTGGCTGTGGTTGCGGTGCTTGAAGATAGGTAAGAATGTTACTTTCACGCTTATGTCTTGGGTGGATTGGAATAGTACGGGGTGTGTATGTGAAGGGTGGGGGGCAACAGTGGCTGAGGTGGTGGTGGTGATGCAGGACTTTCAGTGCAGGTGTTGCGAACAATAAAGATCTCTTCAAACTTGTGTT
>NC_069004.1:23553598-23554123 GCF_001194135.2 Octopus bimaculoides
TATATATATATATATATATATATATATATATATATATATATATATATATATATATATATGTATGTATGTATATACTTATACACATGTATGCATATGTAGAAATGTAAGCCTATGTAAACATGTGCACAGATAATTGTATGTACATGTGTATATGCAGATGCTTATGTACATATATTTCATACTCATACATGTGCATTGATATCTTCCATTCTATGTATATATATCTTTTATCCTTTACCTGTTTCAGTCATTGGACTGCAGCCATGCTGGGGCACCTTATTGAAGGATTTTTAGTTGAATGAATTAACTCCAGTACTTGTTTTTTTTTTTTTAAAGCCTGATACTTACTCTATCATCTCTTTTGCCAAACTGTTAAGTTATGGAGATGTAAACAAACCAACACCAGTTGTCAAGCAGTGATAGGGAACACACGCAGACACAAAGACATACACATAGACAATATATATATATATATATATATATTGTTGTACTTGGGGATGGGGGATGGTCATATTGCAAAACAAA
>NC_069004.1:23554133-23556403 GCF_001194135.2 Octopus bimaculoides
TATATATATATATATATATATATATATATATATATATATGATGGGCTTCTTGCAGTTTTTGTCTATCAGATCCATTTACAAGGGTTTGGTCAGCCTGAGGTTATAGAAGACACTTGCTCAAGGTGGCATGAGTGCGACTGAACCCAGAGCTGTATGGTTAGAAAGCAAGCCCCATATCACAGAGCCATGCCTTGCCTATATGTGTGTTTGTTTGTTTGTGTGTGTGTGTGTGGCTGAGTTCCTTTCGAGTGTTGGGCTTCATGGAGGCAATGACCAAGACCTTTGGCATTATGTTGAAGAAGACCCATCAAGCTGAGCAAAATTGCAATCATGACAGATACCAGTGTCATGCAAATGGCACCCATGCCAGTGGCATGTAAAAACACCCATTACACTCTCAGAGTGGTTGGCATTGGGAAAGGCATCCAACTGTAGAAGACCATGTCAAATCAGACTGGATCCTGGTGCAGCCTTCCTGTGTGCCAGCCCAGTCAAACTGTCCAACCCATGCCAGCATGGACAACAGACATTAAATGACGACAATGATGATAATACATACATACATACATACATACATACATATCATACATACATACATACATACATACATACTATCGACGTATATTAGAAATATTAGAAATATTTCTAATTACCCTTCAATATTATTAATTATTGATAATTTTTTGTGGATAATATTTGAGTTTTAAATGCTGGCATTTTTTATTTACTGCCGACAAGGAGCTGCGCTTGCGCGTTAGATTTGAAAAATTAGAATGTATAAGCATGGGGCATATACTGGATTGCCTCGTGTATATATGTTTAATCTGAGTGTACCTCCTGAAGAAGACTTCGCCTGGCAAATTATCTTATTTGCTAAAAAAAAGTCTGAAACCATGGTCCAGGAGATTATTTTTCATTCCCTTTGAAATTTATCCCTAATAGTGGTTTGGATTTAGCTGTTCTTTCTAGCGTGCAAGGAATCCTATGATGGATACCTCTTATGTGTTTAAATGTACACTGTATTTATTTATATATATATATAAGGCAGGATATGAACACATGTACACACATATATTCCTACAAACAGGCAAACTCTGTCTGTTTGTTTGTCTCTCTTACACACACACACACACACACACACATCATTATGCTTAACCATTTGCAACACAAGCTTCAAAGAAACTGATTTAAGTATTTGTAAGTCACACCTGATCTCCCACCAATTAGATAAACACACATAAGCTGGATAGATTTCATTCTCACCAGGAAACGGGATAGGCATAGTTTTGAGAGTGCTAAAATCCGTCCCAGGTCAAGAATGCAACACCTAGCATTGGTTAGTTGTTAGCGACTTCAGGGTAAGAACTAGACAGACTCAGAGCTGAAAGGATAATCTGAAGAAGGAGGATATGGAACCGAAAAGAGCCCTTGGCTGGGCATAGGTTTAGAGGAATTATAATCGATGCCAATGACAGTCGGGAGCAGAGGACAGAGATGTATATCGTAAAGGAGAGCTGAGAGTTCTTTCTTATTGCCATCATCACCACTGTCATCATCCTTATAACCACCATCATTATTATCATCATCATCATCGTTTAAAGTCTACTTTTCCATGCTTGCCTGGGTCAGATGGATTTTGTTCAGGTGGAATTTTCTATAATCGGATGCCCTTCCTGTTGCCAACTCTCACCTGTTTCAAGGTAAGACAATATTTCCTCATAACCAGACATGTTTTTCATGGAAGACTGGAAATGAACAACCTCACATGTATGACAGTGATGCTTGTTTACAACCATCACTGATGTCCAAATAAGGACACGCACACACACACTCCTATGTTTACTGAACAGTCTTTCAGTTTGTATTTACCAAATCTACTCACAAGGCTTTGGATAACTCAGCTCCAGTCAAACTGTCTAACCCAAACCAGCATGGAAGATGGGGAGGTAGTCGATAGCTTCCGCTATCTGGGCGACCAAGTTAGTAGTGGGGGTGGGTGCGCTGAAAGTGTAGCTGCTAGAATAAGAATAGCCTGGGCAAAGTTTAGAGAGCTCTTACCCCTGCTGGCGACAAAGGGACTCTCACTCAGAGTAAAAGGCAGACTGTATGACGCATGCATACGAACAACCATGCTACATGGCAGTGAAACATGGGCTGTAACTGCTGAGGACATACGTAAGCTCGCAAGGAATGAAGCCAGCATGCTCCGTTGGATGTGTAATGTCAATGTGAATACCCGTCAGAGTGTAAGTATCTTGAGAGAAAAGCTG
>NC_069004.1:23556971-23561614 GCF_001194135.2 Octopus bimaculoides
ATATATATATATATATATATATATATATATATAATGTGTGTTTTGGGTGGTTGGGTGTATATGTGTGTATGTGTTTACAGGGTGGTATCCAAAAGTTCTCAGACTAGTTCTGTAGCACGCCAATAGATGGCAGCACCCTGTTGCATGTGCAGTGGGAGCTAGCAGTGACCTTCATGAGGCAGTGTGCTAAGTGACATTGCTGTGTTTACTTCGCAAGTTGTGAAATTTGTGTTTTTGTGATCATGCCTATGCAGTAGTCTGCAATTTCTGTTGTTAGAGTAAGTTGGAGCAAAGAGAAATTTTGTATTAAACTTGAGAAATCTTCTACAGTGACATTGAGCATTCTTCAGCAAACTGATGGTGATGAAGCAATGGGTCATATACTATGTTTGAAGTGGTATGGGTGCTTCAAAAGTAGAAGAACATCTCTGGAAGATGATGAGTGATTTGGAATACCTTCTACGAGTGTCACCCCTAGAAATGTGGAGAAAATTCATCAGCTTGTGCATGAGGATTGTTGGAGGACAATCAACGATGTTTTGAAGCATTTGAGGGAGAACATTGAAGAAAAGTGACTGGATCTGGGGAGCACGAAGAATTGGATTCTTTACAATGACAATATACCCTGTCACCAAGCTCCCCGCACTCATGCATTTCTTGCCAAAAACAACATAGGATTGCTTTTACACCTTCCCTGTTTGCCAGATTTAGCACCTGCAGACTTCCATCTTTTCCCAAAGATGAAAATGCAGCTCAATGGTTGCTGTCTTAACACTGTTGTCAAGATCAAAAGTGAATCACAGAAGTTCCTTGACTCGTTTACAGAAAACGATTTCCAGGTTGGATTCCAAAAATGGGTAGGAATGCTGGGACTGGTGTATTGCTGTATAACTAGTCTAGGAACTTTTTGATACTCCCCTTTGCATACCTATGTGCACCTTTGCTTGAGTTTCACCTGGTAGTTGTAAATGAGCATCATCATAAATATTACAAATGAAGGTATTCATTTCCAGTCTTCCATGATAAACCTGTCTGGCTTTGGGGAAATATCTCTTTACTTGGAAAAAGGTGAGGATTGGGGACTGGAAAGGGCATCTGGCTTTAAAAAATCTGCCTCAACAAATTCCGACTGAGACACATGCAAACATGGAGAAGTAGATATTTATTTCTTTATTACCTACAGGGGGCTAAACATAGAAGGGGGCAAACAAGGACAGACAAAGGGATTAAGTCTATTACATCGACCCCAGTGCATAACTGGTATTTATTTAATCGACCCTGAAAAGATGAAAGGCAAAGTTGACCTTGGCAGAATTTGAATGGAGAAGTAGATATTGAAATGATGAGGATGAAGAGGATTAACATACATGTCATCATCATCATCATCATTTCACATCCATTTTCCATTCTGGCATGGGTGAGATGGTCTGACTGGAACTGGTAAGCCAGAGAGCTGAACCAGGTTCCAGTCTGTTTTGGCGTGGTTTCTATGGCTGGATGCCCTTCCTAATGCCATCCACTCCACAGAGTGTACTGGCTGCCTTTAACATGTCACCAGAACCGGTGCCTTTTATGTGTCACTAGCACATGTGCCTTTAACGTGTCACTGGCATGGGTGCCTCTTATGTGCCATCAGCACTATAATATACATTAAAAACATGCACTCCTATAGCCCACCCATATATTTATGCAAGCATAATCATGTACACACATACATACCTGCATGTGTATACATAGATGCGTGTACTGATATTTATATGAATGCACATTACAGGGGCAAAGTCCAAGTGGACAGCATTGTACAGAATTTTAGGTGTTGTCCGACTGAGACTCTGACTTTACTGTCTCAGTTCTTGAAATTTGTTACTTTGAACATGATGGAAAACCTGATGTCAAAACTACATCAGAATCAAAACCAGCCCACAGCCATCTTTGTTTTCTTTCAAACAAATACACACACATGCACACACAAACACACACACACACACACACACACACACACACACACACACACACACACACACACACACACACACACACACACGTCTTAGTTACTGTGTCCCTTGCCTAGATATTGTGTGATAGTTGTAAACGAGTGCCACCATCATGCAAGCAGTGTCTTTAATTTCTAATCTTCCATGAAAACCTGTATGGTCAGTTAGAGGTATTACCTTACTTGAAAGGGTATCCAGCTGTAGAAAATCTACTTCAACAAATTCTGTCCCTCTCATCCAAGCATGGAAAAGAGAACCTTATATATTTTAGATGACATATATGTAAATGTATTAAGTAGTGAGGTTCTCAAAAGTCTTCACAATTAACTCAGTAGCTCCCAGCCTGTATTTGGCTTTCAGGATATTCAGTCAGGGTACCCGCAGTTTTTTTTTTCTATCTCTCAACCAAGCAATAGAACCAGCAATGCAATATGAACTAGTCAAATGATATATACATCGATATATATAAGACACAGATGCATATCTAAAAGTAGGATAAGGTACTTATGCCATTTTGATAATAAATACTTAGAGAATCTCTTCAGATTACAGTAAAAAACAGTTGAAATTTAGTTCAGGAAATTTTCTGAGTATGTCAAATTCCATGATATATAAAAATTTTCAAATATATATAATTTTACTCAAATAGTTGAAAAGAAAATACTGCATGGTTGGATTGTAAATACAAAATACAAATAAGACAAGGTCTGTTCTCACTTGTGTGAACATGTGAGTGAGATGTAGCCATATCTTTGTTTAGAGCCAACAAAATAACTCAGCTAATTAAAATAACTTAAGCACAAATGTGGCTGTGTCGTTAAGAAACTTGCTTCCCAACCACATGGTTCCGGATTCAATCCCACTGTGTGGCACTTTGGGCAGATGTTTCCTACCACAGCCTTGGGCTAACCAAAGCCTTGTGAGTGGATTTTGTAGGGCAGGCAGAAGCAGAAAGAAGCCTGTCATATATGTATGTGTGTGTGTGTGTGTGTGTGCGTGTGTGTGTGTGTCTTTGTGTTTGTCCCCTCTTGCCAACTAATGACACTGCTTGACAACCAATGTTGATGCATTTACATCCCTGTAACTTAGCTGCTGTTTCTAGAAGGTGAAGAGACAGTGTAGAAGTCATTTTGTTATTTTATTGATGGAGACGATGATGATAGTGATGGTAATATTGTTGTTCTCATTGACGACGATGGGGTTTGTGATGGCAGTGGTGGTGGTGGTGGTAGTGTTGATTGATGACAGTGGTGATGATGGTAATACTGCTGCTACTGCTGCTGCTGCTAGTATTGGTGATGATGACAAAGTGAGCAGGCTTGGATAGAATTGAAAATGATAGTAATAAAGGACAATTGATAATAATGTGGGTCCACTTTGGCCATACGTGCTTACATCCATTCTAAACATGATGTTAATAGTAACCATAACATGAAAGGCTCTCACGCTCTCTCCCCTCACCTCCCCCTCTGTTTCATATTCTGCTTCTCTTTACTTCCCCCCCTCCTATCTTTTGATCCAATCCTTTCTTAACATAACTCTGTATATTGTATATAAATGTGTGTGTGTATATGTATATCTGCATTCATGATACATATATATATATATATATATATATATATATATATATATATATATATATATATATATATATATATATATATATATATATATATATGCCTGTATACATATATATATGTGTGTGTGTGTGATGTATATATATACACACACATATATATATATATATATATACACACGCAGGGTGTGGTGAATAAATTGTCTAAATTATATATTATTTTAACAGATATATTTAACAAAATTACATAAAAATATCTTGAAATACTAAAGAGTAAATTTAATCAATAAAATTGCCATTGGCTTCAACCACAGCCTCCAGACGACTTCAGAATCTCCTGCAACTCTTCTGGATGGTCTCCTTGTTTGAGTTAGTGAATGCTGCCATAATCCTTGCCTTCAGTTCATCTTTGGTCTTACAAGGAATTTTGTTGATCTCTCACTCAACTATGCCCCACACATAATAACCAAGGGCTTGCAGTGGGGGGAGTTAGGTGGCCAGATGTTAGGGGTGATGTGGTCGCAGAAATTGCCTGACAGCCATAACTGAGTTCTCCTGCTTGTGTGGCATGGTGCAGAGTCCTGTTGCCAGACATAGGGACTTCAGGCAGCCACCCTTGACCCAGGGCAGCACTACCTCCTCTGGGCACTTGACGTAGGCCTCCATGTTGAGTCTGAGGCCGTGAGGGAAGATGAATGAAGACATAGTGTCGCTATCACTCCAAACACCTTCATAATCACCATTAGACTTATCCAAATTTTTCTGAATCCTCTGCATTCTCCTCAGATTGACACCCAAACACTCTGAAATGTTTGTACTGGAGCCTCCAGTGTGAATGCCAAGCAGTACAGCGTGTCGTTTCCAAATTTCTGGCAGAGTGAATTGCCTCATGGTGCTGTTTTTCTCACAGATGGTGCCCAACTTACCCTACTATAGTCAACAAAATCAAAAACAAACAATGTGCATGCGCTAAGTTACGGGGACGTAAACACGCCACCATCGGTTGTCAAGTGATGTTGAGGGGACAAACACAGACACAAACATACGTATATATATATATATATATATATATA
>NC_069004.1:23562141-23565598 GCF_001194135.2 Octopus bimaculoides
TATATATATATATATATATATATATATATATACATACATATATATATCTGTATATATATATCTGTATTTATATACTTGTATGTGTGTGTGGGTATATACACGCACCCGCATATATATTATGAAATTTATTTGAAGATGGAACTTTATAAATCATTACTTGAAACTTTGTGAAGTTGAAATTCTGTGAAGTATCAACTTCAAATAAATTACAAAACATGGGACTTAGAATACCAAATACAATATTTTTTTTTCTTGTTTGCGCACACATCTATCCAATTATACATATGCATACTAACACATACATATGCTTGTATACATGCTAATATTTATATATTATGTGTCTATATCATCATCATCATCATCATCATAATGTCTATATTTTTTTCCCATGCTTGCTTGTGTTGGATGGAGTTTATTGAGGCAGATTTTCTATGGCATGGTCCTCTTCCTGTCTTCAACCCTTCCTTGTTTCCAAGCAACGTAATATTTCCCCATGGTCAAACATGTTCCCACAGAATATTGGTTATGGCTGATAGTGAATGTATGAATGTATATATATGTATATATACATTCATACGCAGGAGTGGCTGTGTGGTAAGTAGCTTGCTTACCAACCGCAAGGTTCTGGGTTCATTCCCACTATGTGGCACTTTGGGCAAGTGTCTTCTATTATAGCCTCGGGCTGACCAAAGCCTTGTGAGTGGATTTGGTAGACGGAAACTGAAAGAAGCCCGTCGTATATATATATATATATATATATATATATATATATATATATATATATATATATATATATATATGTATATATATATATATGTGTGTGTGTGTGTTTGTGTGTCTGTTTTTGTTCCCCTAACATCGCTTGACAACCGATGGTGGTGTGTTTATGTCCTCGTAACTTAGTGGTTCGGCAAAAAGAGACCGATAGAATAAGTACTAGGCTTCCAAAGAATAAGTCCTGGTGTCGATTTGCTTAACTAAAGGCGGTGCTCCAGCATGGCCGCAGTCAAATGACTGAAACAAGTAAAAGAGTAAAGAGTAATATATATGAAGTAAAAGCAGCTCTAGTATAATAAATATTATTAACCCATATACTTAATGCATATGCTTTGTGTAGTTTCTGGAGTATATAAACTCTGAAATTGCCAGCTGTTAAAAAAAAAGGGATTGAAGGTGAGTTATCTTTTCTGTCCATGACTGTGGGGTGTCTTTTTAGCACCTGGCAATTTGAGAGTTTATATTACTCTGCCACGCTATTGCAGCCACTGGGAAATATACAAAGCATATACATTAAGATATATATATATATGTTTCTTTTTGTGTTATAATTAAAACAATTCTCCATTCATCTGATTGATTACTCTATACTTTTGTAGCTTACAGATTTATTTTAAAAAAGAGTGTTGTTGACAGTGACTTTGAAGTCAGATAAGCCATATAATGGTTGTGTGGTAAGAAGTTTGCTTCTTAAGCACATGATTCCAGGTTCAGCCCTGCTGTATAGCATGGCACCATGGGTAAGTGTCTTTTCCTATAGCCTTGGCCAACCAAAGCCTTTTGAGTGAATTTGATAGATGGAAACTGAAAGGAGTCTGTCGTATATACATACACATACACCTATACACACATACATGCACACACATCTGTGTATTTGTGTCTGTGTTTATCCTCCACCACTGCTTGTCAACTGGGGTTGGTTTGTTTATATCCACGTAATGTAGCAGTTCAGTAAAAGAGACTGATAAAATAAGTACTAGGCTTAAAGAAAATAAGTAATTCTATTGTTTCCTTTGACTAAAAATTCTTCAAGGCAGTGCCCCAGCATGGCCGCAGTCTAATGACTGAAACAAGTAAAAGTTAAATGAAAGATAATATAAATGCATGCTCATTAATTTGTGTTAATCTCATTAGAAGCAATAAATGACAGAAGTCAATATATAACTCTCTTTTACTCTTACTCTTTTACTTGTTTCAGTCATTTGACTGCGGCCATGCTGGAGCACCGCCTTTAGTCGAGCAAATTGACCCCAGGATATATTCTTTGGATGCCTAGTACTTATTCTACCGGTCTCTTTTGCTGAACCGCTAAGTCACGGGGACATAAACACACCAACATCGGTTGTCAAGCGACGTTGGAGGGACAAACACAGACACACAAACATATACACGCACACACACACACAAACATATACACGCACACACACACACATACATATATATATGTATATGTATATAAATATATCTATATATATATCTATATATATATATACATATATACATACATAGGACGGGCTTCTTTCAGTTTCCGTCTACCAAATCCACTCACAAGGCCTTGGTCAGCTCGAGGCTATAGTAGAAGACACTTGTCCAAGGTGCCATGCAGTGGGACTGAACCCGGAACCATGTGGTTGGTAAGCAAGCTACTTACCACACATCCACTCCTGCACCTGCAAACTGTAGATTTTGATTTAATAAATTAGAACAGAAATGCTCCTGATTTCCAGTGCAGTGAGTTTTGCATATCTGATCTTTCAGCTGGTCATCTGAGTCTGTTTTCTTTGGAATCATCTGCTGTTCAAGTATACTTTGAAATACTGCATGAAAGTTATCAAGAAATTGCTTATATTTAGTCAGTTTTTTTTTTCTTTTCTGGTATCTGATGCTGACGAAGTGCTAACCATTCCAAAATGCATGCAGCCATCAGTTTGGTTAAAGGGCACTTTAGAATTGTGATACCTTTAACCCTTTAGTGTTCACATTATTCTGCCGTAATTAATGCTTTTTTATCCACATTGTTTTGAATTAATCATGCATTATCTTGTAGCTATGAGCTATTGATGAGGTAGCTGTTAATTTTTAAAATGATATTGTAGGGTTGGTGTGAGAGACCAGATCTGGCCAGTTTGAATATAGAATAGGCAGAATACTTTTGGCCAGATATGGCCGGTTTAAATGCTAAAGGGTTAAAGCCAGGAACTTTTCAGCACTCCCTCACATATGTATATGTATGTGTGTGTATGTATATGTGTGTGTGTATATGTATATATATATATATATATATACACACACACACACACACACACACACACACACATTTTGATGTTAGGAAGGGCATCCAGCCATAGAAACCATGCCACAACAGACAATTGAAGTCTCTCCAGCTGGTCAGCTCCATGTCAAACCATCTAACCCATGCCAGCATGGAAAACGGACGTTAAACGACGGTGATGATGATGATGATATATATATATGTACATAAGAGTGTATGTGTGTGTATGTATGTATGTGTGTGTGTGTATATGATTGACCGTTGACTGAACACTATTCAATTTTTTTTCTCCGTGTTTTTCTCCTTGTCTCCGTATTCTTTCTGTTGAAGAGCGTAGCTCAAAACGTCAAAGACTTTCCGTATTCCCGAGCGTCATACTAATACATCCTTTTGTTATTTACATCACCT
>NC_069004.1:23565608-23568108 GCF_001194135.2 Octopus bimaculoides
TTCATGTTGCTCCAGTTCACTCAGCTGGCAAAAAGGAATATTCCTGTGACTGACTGGTGTCCCAGTTACATACACGTGTGTATGTGTGCATCTACTGCCCCCCCCTCCTCTATCTCCTCACTATCATCAAAGCTATATAGATATGTTTGTTGAAAATAGCTCAGCTCTGCTGCTCTGCCTATTAATTTCACAATTACTGAGCTTTTGATTTCTTGAAAATATCAGGTCTCTGATTCAACATTGACAACCACACCACCACCACAACCACTAGCCCTCCATTACTGCCCCTCCGTCTCCATCCTCCATCACTGCCACTACCACCATCGCCCTAACCACCACTCACACAACTGCCACCCCCTTCACCACCATAGCTACCACTACAGTTAACACAACCACCACTAACACCACTACCATGCTTCTACCTTCACCAACCATCACCACCACAGTCAACATAAGGACTAGCAACAACACCACCATTGCTACTACTACTACTACTACCCCCACCACCACTGCTACTACTACTACTACTACTACTAGTGATTACCACCACTATCACTACCACCACCACCAACAACAACAACATTATCAACATCAACACCACCCAAGATACCAGCATCAGGAAACCAAAATTAAATACAAAAACAACCACAATAAAACTAATGGTAGCCTCTCAGTGATTGCTTGAGATATGCTAGAAATAGTAGCTAAATGTCTCTCAAACTATACCTGACCATCATGAAGATATAGGACATAGTGGATAATATTGTTTAAGAGGCACTGTTTCTGAATTTCAAATGGATTGGTCATAGCTGGAGTGTCTTTTGATCAGAACGTTTACCACTCTCCCCTGGGTTTGGCAAACAGTAAGGTCATTGCAAAGAACTGGCCTATATAAAGTGCAATATATAAAGAGAGACAAGTCAAGGAAACTCCAATGAACTAATGGAGAGTGAGTTTATAAAAGCCCTCTACATCTGGAAGGGTGTGCGACAGGGTTTTTATTTTTCAACTGAATTTGCTAATACTTCGTCTTAATGGCGATAAAATCTTTTTCAACTTTTGGCTCAAAATTCTTTCAACTTTAGTATTAATAATGATCCTTTCAACTAAAGGCACAAGGTCTGAAATTTTGGGGGAGGGGACTAGTCAATAACATCAACCCCAGTGTGTAACTGGTACTTAATTTATCGACCCCGAAAGGATGAAAGACAAAGTCTACCTCGGTGGAATTTGAACTCAGAAAGTAAGGACAGATGAAATGTCGCTAAGCATTTTGCATGACGTGCTAACTTTTCTGTCAGCTCACTGCCTTTATAACAATAATAGTAATAATGATAATAATAATAGTTTCTAGTGACAAGGCCATGAATTTGCAGGATGGGGAAACAATCATTTATACACACCCTTGTAATTGAGTAGTATTTTACTTTATTGCCCAAAGAAGAACGTACTGCAGAGTTGACTTTGGTAGGATTTGAACTTAGAATATAAAGAACCAGAACATGTTTTATTCAGGAGGAAGGTGTAGTTGGTTATATCAGGCCCAGTAGTTTACTGGTATTTTATCTTGTTGACTCACAAGGAATACAAGTTACAATTAATGCTGGGTAGGATTTGAAAGCCCATAATAAATGTTAAATTGTGTTTCTTTTGTTCCAATGTAACCTTTTAGCATTTGAACCAGTTGTATCTGGCTCAAATATTCTACCTGTATGTTTATATGTGGCGTCGCCTTACAGGCACTTGTGCCGGTGGCACGCTAGAAAATCATTCGAGCGAGGTTGTTGCCAGTGCCACCGGAATGGCTCCTTTGCAGGTGGCATGTAAAAAACACCATTTTGAGCGTAGCTGTTGCCAGTACCGCGTGACTGGTCCTTGTGCTGATGGCACGTAAAAGCACCCACTACACTCTTGGAGTGGTTGGCATTAGGAAGGGCATCCAGCTGTAGAAACTCTGCCAGATCAGATTGGAGCCTGGTGCAGCCGCTAGCTCTCCAGATCTCAGTCAAAGCGTCCAATCCCTGTTAGCATGGAAAGCGGACGTTAAACGATGATGATGATATATGTGCATGCATATGTATGTGTACATATGTGTGTGTGTGTGTGTGTATATATATATATATATATATATATATATATAGTTGAAATTTACTGAAGAACAAAAAATAAAGACAGGTGTATAAACAACAAGCAGGTGTGTTAGTTTAATGCTCAGGAAGGTGAGAAAGTCTTTTACATTTCGAGCCTATGCTCTTCAACAGAAAGGAACACAAGGAAATAAACTGAGAGAGAATAACATGTCCAGTCCATCTCATTTGAGCCAATATAACATGTTGTTCAACTGAGCTGCAATGTGCCATGCACAAAACTTCTGTATTTGGTATGAAACATTCCTACTTGACTCCTAAGATACGTCTTAGGTACTTTTGATATGAAATCTCTCCTGCATTTTTATATGACACTTGTAAGTGGTCTATGTCTCACTTGAATAAAGAAGTGC
>NC_069004.1:23569800-23573874 GCF_001194135.2 Octopus bimaculoides
TCCTTCCTTCCTTCCTTCCTTCCTTCCTTCCTTCCTTTCTTTCTTTCTTTCTTTCTTTCTTTCTTGTTACATGCGCGCGCGCACGCACACACACACACACACAGTGTTTCAAAAGAGTGTATACACAAATCGATTAATTATTAAATAAGTGATTATTAAAATAACATTGCATTTGCAAAAATTTAATGGAATCTACAAACGTAATTTAATTTAATTTTTTTATTTTTTTATGAACGTCTGTTTTCAAATTGACGACCGTTCTGGTCCAGATGCTGCTGATAATACGAAGCAGTGAAATTGCAATTAGCAAGAAACATTTCATTTCATATTCGTACACATCCCTATTCAATATCTGCCCTGAATTCAGCAACTGTTGCTGGTGTTGTAACATACTCTTTCTCTTTTGAGTATCCCTTAAAAAACCTCTAGTGGTGTGAGGTTTGGTGAACACAGGGGGTATTCTACTGATCCCCTTTGTAAAAAAACCCCTTTAACATTTAGATTACTCTGTCAACAGCAGTGCTTATTTATCCACCTTGTTTTTGAATTAATCATATATAGGTGCAGGAGTGGCTATGTGGTAAGTAGCTTGCTTACCAACCACATGGTTCCAGGTTCAGTCCCACTGCGTGGCACCTTGGGCAAGTGTCTTCTACTATAGCCTCGGGCCGACCAAAGCCTTGTGAGTGGATTTGGTAGACAGAAACTGAAAGAAGCCCATTGTATATATGTATATATATATATATGTGTGTGTGTCTGTGTTTGCCACCACATCATCGCTTGACAACCGATGCTTGTGTGTTTACGTCCCCGTAACTTAGTGGTTCAGCAAAAGAGACCGATAGAATAAGTACTAGGCTTACAAAGAATAAGTCCTGGGGTCGATTTGCTCGACTAAAGGCAGTGCTCCAGCATGGCCACAGTCAAATAACTGAAACAAGTAAAAGAGTAAAGAGTAATATTATATCTAAGCTCAAAGATTTTGATGATATGAATGGTTATTTTAAGAATGACATTATGGGATAGGTATGAGAGGTCAGATCTGACCAGTTCGAACATAAGGCAGATGGAGTATTTGGGCCTGGTATGGTTGGTTTAAACTCCAAAAGGTTAATCCATTTGGTTGGCAAAATCTAATATAATCCCTTAAATTATTATGGGGGTGTGGTGGTGGTGGTAGGTTCCCCAGTCAGCTGGAAATGGAACCCCACAACTGTTACCCTTTGGTGTTCAGATTATTCTGTCAAATGTTATCCATATTGTTTCGAAATAATCATGCGTTATATTTGAAGCATTGAGATTTCAGTGATGTGATTGGTTATTTTAAAAATGACATTGTAGGGTATGTGTAAGAGCCTGGATCTGGCCAGTTGAACATAAAACAAGTAGAATAATTGGGCCAGATATGACCAGTTTAACTCTTTAGCTTTCAGATTTCTTTGTCAAAAGTGTTGTTTATTGATTCACATTGTTTAGAATTAATCATGAATTATCTAGTAGCTTCACGATTTCGATGGTGTGTTTGTATATTTTAAGGATGGCATTGTAGTGCAAGTGTGAGGGGCAGGATCTGGTCAGTTTTAATGTAAACCAAGTAGAGTTGTGGGTTTAAATGCTAAAAGGTTAAAGTTTTCGTGAATGTTTGGTATGGTATAACAGCTTGCCACATTAAGTTGAAGTAAAGCCTCACCTATTTTCAAGTAAGGTAATATTTCCCCATGGCTAGACATGTTTTGCATGGAAGGACAATCCTCGCATGATGTTAACATTCATTTATGACTATCACAGGGCTAGGAGACATACCCCCCCACCACATACACACATGCACATATATATATAGATACATACACCTATATCTAAATCTTGTTCCACTATGATTGTTGGTGAAGTAGTCACTGCTATTTCAACCTTACCTGTTTATATGTTTAAGATTTACTGGATGATGATGGGCTTTTGCCATGATGTGATCAAAGAGTACATCAATAAAATGCTGCCAAAACAGCTGTTGTGAATGTGAAACCTCACTTGTATTCTTCATTTTATTTATATCTATCTGTCTGTGTGTCTGCTTGTCTATCTATTTTTCTATCAATCTACCTGTCTGTCTGCCTGCCTGACTGTATTTCTATCTAGGTGTCTATCTGTCTGTCTGTCTGCCTCTATACATACACACTCACACATATTTGTATGTAACTGGCTTCCTTGCAGTTTCCCTCTACTATGTTCGCTCACAAGGCTTTGGTTAGCTTGGGCTATAGTGGAACAAACTTGCCCAAGGTGCCATGCAATCGGACTGAGCCTGGGACCATGTGTTTGGGAAGCAAACTTCTTACCACACAGCCATGCGTTGTGTTATTCCTCCATTCCCTGACATGGAGGTCTATAAGAAGACCAAAAATAAGACGGATGGTGAGACTGTTGGAAATGCATTTGTTAATAGGGTGGTGGTGGTGGGGGGGATGTATTCTATCAGAACTAACCTGGGGTTAAGTAGCAACAATGACAACAACAACAAACAACAATGAAGAGAGAGAGAAGGAGTCTTTATACGATCTTTCGATCTGATAGATACACAACTGCAATCATCATCATCATCATCATCACCACTACTATAAACATCATTGGTATATTGACAAGAACCACTATGAAAACCACCACCACCACCACCACTATTACTGTCATATATATCATCTGCTTCACTGTCATCATAACTATTTTCATCAGTGTTAACATCGCCATTTATTATTCAGTTCGTTGTTGCACCTGGAAGGCCCAGCGACTGTCTGTCATTGCATGCACATTGCACCTCTGGCCTTGTCATTCATCATCATCATCATCATTATCATCATCACAGCCATTGTTATCATCATCATCATTTTAATCATCATCACTGTCATCGTCATCTTTATCCTGTTCATCATCACTTGTTTTCATCACCACCACCATCATCACCATCTTTATCATCACCACGAACATTACCACCACCATCACCCTCATTGCCACTCTCATCATCATCATCATCATCATCATCATCATCACTACCACCACACCACCACCACCATCATCATAATCACCGCTAACATCATCATGAGTGGCAGTAGCAGCAGCAGCAACACCAGAACCATCATTATCATCATTACTATTCTATATTTTTTTTGAGATGAGGAATTATGTACATTATTTACAATGGACGGATAGATCTCCTCACCTTGTTGTTATCACAATATTTCAGCTGGTGTACTCTCCAGCCTTCATCAGGTGTTCTGGTGGAATTTCGAACCCAACCCTTTATTTGACTAATGGGGTACACAGTTCTCATTCCTGAGGTATGTTACTGATGTTATTCTTCTGTTGATATTATTTTCCATTACGCTATATGCCCACGGACATATAGCATAGTGGATAACAGTGCAGGCTACTAACCCTAGGATTCTAAGTTCAGTCCCAGGCAGGGACTTGAAAAATAATATCAACAGAAAAATAGCATCTTAGGAATAAGAACAGTGTATCCCATTAGTCAAATAAAGGGTTGGGTTCAAAATTCCACCAGAACACCTGATGAAGGCTGGAGAGTACACCAGCTGAAATGTTGTGGTAACAACAAACAAGGTGAGGACACTGAGCCATCCATTGTAAATAATGTATTATCATCATTGTTTCACTACCACCACCACCACCACCACCATCATCATTAGCAGCAGCACCGAGACCATCATCATCATTGTTTCACCACCACCACAACCACCGCTACAACCAGCACCAGAACCGGCACCACCATCATTATCATCATTCTCGTCATCATCATCATCTTCATCATCATCATCATCATCATTAACAGCAGCTGCAGTAAGAGCAACAGTGTTGGTGGTGGTGTTAGTGGTGGTAGCACAGATAAGATGTACATATTAATAATGTGCAGTGTGTGTCTTAAACAGTTGCAAAATGACTGCAACAGCTGCAGTTTTGGTCATTGACAGATATAACATCTAATTAGGTTAATGGAAACACTGTGTGTGTATTTATGTATTTATATATATATATATATATATATATATATATATATACACACATATA
>NC_069004.1:23573884-23575573 GCF_001194135.2 Octopus bimaculoides
CACACACATATACCTCTGTGTATATGTATTATGTGTGTGGGTATACATGTGTGTGTGTATGTGTGTATATTATGTATGTGTTTTGTATTATGTAAATGTGTGTGCGTTTGTAAGTGTTTGTATGTGTGCATGTGTATGTTTATGTGTGTATGTTTGGCTGGTGTTATATATATATTCTGTATTATGTATGTGTGTGTGTGGCTTGTGTATGTGTGTGTGTCTGGATTTAGCATACGTGTTATTGTGTAAGTTATGTGTATGGTTATATGATTATATATGTGTGTATTTATGTGATTACATATGTGTATGTGTGATTTTTATGCGTGTTTTTATGTATGTGACTCTCTGCCTCTATCTCTGTGTGTATATGTGAATGAGTGTGTGTATAATATATATATATATATATATATATATATATAAAACCAATTGACTGATAACAAAGAAGTGGAACTGAACCAGTGCATGTGTTATTGTTGACGTAATGACCCTCCCAATTTTTAATTTCTGTCCACCACAGCTGTGTGTGGGTGCTTCATTGGGTGTACAATGGGTGTACAATGTACATAGCTTTCCACCAATCAGATTATCAGGTTTCATGGATGCAAACAACTGTATAAATGACATCACAATAACACCACCAACAACAATAACAGAAACAAGGCAACCTTTGAGTTATTCACAGTATCAAGAAAGAAGAAAAAAAAATAATTGTATTCCGCCCAATGAAGTGCCTGCACATGACTGTTGCTGAGGAATATTCAACCATATAGGTGCTATATATTGTCCCCCAGACCTTAACAATTAGTATTGGTGTGTTTATATCCCCATAACTTAGCGGTTTGGTAAAAGAGACCAATAGAAGTACCAGTCTTACAAAGAATATGTCCTGGGGTCAATTTCTTCAACTAAAGGTGGTGCTCCAGCATGGAGACAATCAACTGACTGAAACAAGTAAAAGAATAAAAGAATATATAGTAATTATAAAGAATAATCCTGTGTAATGGTATGTGAATATAAACTCAGCAGCTTAAAGCTGGTGTAAGGTGCAGAACCAAATGTAGGGATCTCTTCCATCCTCATTTTATAGTATCCTTGTATTAATCTTACGCAAAGAGGAGTTCTGCATGTGTACCCGGTTCTAGAATATGCCTTACTGTAGGATAACATGTGATAGACAAATAACAACATTAAAGCTCTTAAATACATGTTATGGGGCTTTTACTCGAATGATACTATATATATATACATATATATATATATATATATATATGTCACAGTATATAGATTCAAGTAATCTGCTAATACTCATAAGAAAAGCTCCGTTGTGTTTCATTCTACAAAATATATTGATAACATAGCTTAAATTCTGCATTATTTTGAAGGAATTTTTGCATTTTGCGTTAATGCAACCATGTAAGTAATGTATTTATTATTTATTATTAAATATAATAATATAGATTATTTTCATGTTTTTAAGTTAGGAAACAATTTGTTGTGATGTTAGAATTTTTTTTTATCGTTAAATAAAATTTCGTCAAAGTATTTCACTGTCATTTATGACTTATGTGTGTGTGTGTGTATATATATATATATATATATATATATATATATATATATTATAAGGTTTTCAACTTTTAAATTTTCATGTACCACCACCACAACTACCACCACCACAACTACTACCACCAC
>NC_069004.1:23575583-23576981 GCF_001194135.2 Octopus bimaculoides
TATATATATATATATATATATATTATAATTTTACCTGTCTATATTATAATTTTACCTGTCTATATTTTACCTGTCTATCTCTTCCATGTTTCACTCATTAGACTGTGGCCATGCTGGGGCACTGCCTTGAAGAATTTTAGTTGAACAGATCGACTCTAGCATTTATATATTAAAGCCTGCTACTTATTCTATCAGTCCCTTTTGCCATACGACTAAGTTACAGGGGCTTAAACGCACCAAGACCAGTTGTTAAGGTCTGATGGAGGAGGACAAACACATGCACAGTGGGACTGATCCTGGAACCATGTGGTTGGGAAGCAAACTTTTTACCACACAGTCATGCTTGCACTTTACACACACAAACACATTACATGTGTTTGTGTGTGTGTGTGTGTGTGTGTGTATATATATATATATATATATATTATATGTGTGTGTGTGTATATGTGTATATATATTTATATGTGT
The DNA here is from genome assembly GCF_001194135.2 of Octopus bimaculoides. NCBI lineage: Eukaryota > Metazoa > Mollusca > Cephalopoda > Octopoda > Octopodidae > Octopus > Octopus bimaculoides. The sequence continues at coordinate 23,576,052 of NC_069004.1, forward strand.
GTGTGTATGTGTGTGATATATATATATATATATATGTTATTAGGTGTATGCTTTCAGGCCTTATATATGTATGTGTATGTGTGTGCATTTAGGCTTACCTTTCTCTCCCTCTCTCTCTCTGTCACTCTCTCTCTGTCACTCTCTCTTTCTCACTCTCTCTCTCTCTCTCTCTCTCTCTCTCTCTCTCTCTCTCTCTCTCTCTCTCTCTCTCTCTCTCTCTCTCCGTCTCTGTGCTATAATTAAAATGCTGTCAGGCTAACGATATCGTCACCATTCTGTACTTTCCTTCAAAGTTTGAAACATTAGAAATTGCTAGCAGTAATGGTAGTGGTGATTGGGTTGGTGGTAGTGGTGGTGACGATGATGGTAAAGGTGATCGTTGAAGTGTTGATCATAGCGGTAGTGGTTGTGCGGAGTTATTGAGGTGGTAGTGGTGAATATCATAAGTAATGATGATTGATGCGCGTTGTGTAAGATGATAGGAGTGCTGTTGGTTGTAGTATATTAGTGGTGCTTGGAGGCATGGAGGCAATGGGGAGGGGTGGTGGTGTTATTAATAGCATTGGTGATTGTGGTATGTGACTGTTGAAGTTTTGGTGGTGTTGGGTGCTGTTGTGGTGCAGGTTGTAGTAATAGCAATAGTGGTGCTTGTAGTATGTTTGTGGTAGTGGTGGTGGTTGTTGTGGTGGTGTTGGTGGTAGTTATCATGGTGGTCGTAGTTGCAGTTGTGCTGGTGGTAGTTGTGGTGGTGGTAGTTGTGGTGGTAGTAGTTGTGGTGGTGGTAGTTGTAGTGGTAATGGCAGTGGTGGTTGTTGTCATGATGGTATTGGTGGTAGTTGTGGTGGTGGTGTTAGGTTTGCTTCAAATATGCTTATGTAATGGTTGTAGTGGTGATTGTAGTATATGTCATTGTCGTTGTTGTGGTGGGGG
>NC_069004.1:23576991-23581784 GCF_001194135.2 Octopus bimaculoides
ATGGTAAAGTTATATTCGTTATTGGAAGAAATCAGTTATAATTAAATTGTGTAAATTTCCCAACGGGTTTCACCGTTTTGACATGGCTACCGACCTGATGTCAATCTGATTTTACCTTCCAGGCACCTTCACTCAATATAAATTCATCTTTGCTAACATTGAAACAAGTATTCCCCAATGTTTTGTGCTGTTCTCAATGTCTTCGGCCCTTGTGGCCAATTAAAGGAATAATCAGTATTCCTCCTCCTCCTCCTCTTCCTCCCACTCCATTAATGCCACTAAGTATTTTGTCCATGTTTATGTCTTGAGTTCAATTTCCACCGAGGTCGACTTTGCCTTTCATCCTTTCGGGGTCGATAAATTAAGTACCAGTTGCGTACTGGAGCTGAAATTTCTGGCCTTGTGCCTTCAGTATAAAGGATTATTATTATTATTATTATTATTATTATTATTATTATTATTATTATTGAGTGAGAGAGCAGTGCATGCCATCAAAATGACACTTGTGGGGTAAAATATACAAAGCCCATTATACCCATCATGACCACCAATCTAGTAAGGGTCTACTAGGCACCTGCATTACAACCATATGTGCTTGACATGATGATCTCATATCAAGATAGACAGTGCATGACCTTGCAGGTGGGGTCCAGTTAGAATTTCCTTCAGGTTGAGTAGCCCATCCCGCTCAGAAGGTCCCTGAATAAGGGTTGTTTAAGGAGGATGAACAAAACACTCATGTTTCCAAAGTGAATTATTCAAACCCCAAAGAATTCCTTTCAACACATGGCTATGATGCTCCCCACTACTTCTGCTCACGATCAGAGATGTACATATCATTAGCCACTAAAGGACATGCTCAACTGGTTAAGGTCAAACAACTGACAAGCAAATCTGTGGCATTGAGCAGAATATTTGCTGTAGCCCATCTTTTTATACCAAGACAAAACAATGTAGATGATAACACTTCCAATCAGTTAAGATGAGAAGCCATGAGAGCCACTGCCTGGTACTACATCCATTATTATTATTATTGTTATTGTTATACAAAAGCTATTGCTAATTTAATTAGCAAGGGTATCATGATATTATCCCAGGGTTTGGTGATAACATGCCTTCTCAAAACTCAAGAATCTTTCTGAGGATTTTTACGGAATACAAGATCTCATTTTTCTGCAGGTTGACAATGTGTGATTCAGTTTCACTATTCTTCAGCTTTTTAGGTAGCACTTAATGTTGTACCAAGTGGACCTGTTACCATATGAACAGTTGTCACCTTTGTCTCCCACAATTTCTTCCTCTCTCTGGTTAGGTCCTGATATTTCTTTGGTATTTACTCTACTCTCATATGGGATTGTGTAGTCAGTGATTCTGTATTGTTTCTTCTTTCTGCTTTCTCTCCTCTACAGTCAGTGGAAGTGCAATGGCCCAGTGGTTAGGGCAGCGGACTCGTGGTTTTAAGATCGCGGTTTCGATTCCCAGACCGGGCGTTGTGAATGTTTATTGAGCGAAAACACCTAAAGCTCTATGTGGCTCTGGCAGGGGATGGTGGCAAACCCTGCTGTACTCTTCCACCACAACTTTCTCTCACTCTTACTTCCTGTTTCTGTTGTACCTGTAATTCAATGGGTCAGCCTTGTCACAGTGTGTCACGCTGAATATCCCCGAGAACTACGTTAAGGGCACACATGTCTGTGGAGTACTCAGCCACTTGCATGTTAATTTCACGAGCAGGCTGTTCTGTTGATCAGATCAACTGGAACCCTCGACGTCGTAAGCAACGGAATGCCTCTACAGTCATATCTGGTCTTCTTGCTTCAATCGTATGTGGAAAAATCCTATAAATTTTTGTTACCATTCACCATGACAGCCTCTAGCTTATGTTCCTACCACTTTTCTATCACTTCTGATCCACAGATTTGGCTAACATTCTGATACACTCTTTTACTGGCCCAAACATGCTCTTTTTGTGCTTCTGTAATCCACTTACTTTGAAGAGGGTTAATACTTTTGCCTCCTTTTCCACACATTCTGTATTTGATTTCTGACTTTTTTTTTTCACCAATCTTTGTCAAATGGCTTGTTCCTGAGTAGTTATAATTAGCAATTCAGTTTCCCATCTCTCAGCCATAAAACTAGCTTTCTTTCCTTCCAATATTCTCAGTTTGTTGAATGAATTGACCATGTAGATCTTTCTCTTTCCAGTTATCTATCCTTTCTTTCTTCCATTTATTCTTGAAATCTCTCACTGTGTTATTTGATATTTTTAGGTGCAGAGTCTTTCCTCACTATGCATGGCATAGATTTTCAAACACCGAAATTACAGCACCAAGGGTGTCTTCTGCAATAAAAAACCTCTGCTTTGTTCCCTTCTTGGTAAGTAGAACCTGGTATTAATTTCATTAATGTGTGTTATGCATTCAGAGCAGTTTCCTCATTTAAGCCAATCCCTGTAGCTCTGTCTTTGTCCACTTTAACCCTCTAGCATTTAAACCAGCCATATCCAGCCAAAATATTTGGCCTGTTTTATGTTCAAACCAACCATATCTGGCCTCTCACACCTACCCTACAATGTCATTTTCAAAATAAACAATCACATCATCAAAATCTTGGTTCTACAAAATAATGCACGAACAATACAAAGCAATGTGAATGAAGACACACACACACACACACACACACACGCACGTACACGCACACACACACACACACACACACACACACACACACACACACACACACACACACACACACAAAATAAGCTCTCCACGGTTTCTGTCTGTCAGAAACTGAGCATTCCACACACATTTGAACCCTTAATGTAGTTCTCAAAGGCGTTGACCCTTTGAAATATTGATACTACTTGTTTTTGCCAGCTGAGTGGACTGTAGTAATGTAAAATAAAATGTCTTGCTCAAGGAATTGAACTCATGAACTTGCGATTGTGAACAGCCAAATACCTTTACCACTTGTCCATGTGCCTTCACACTAAAGTAATAGGTCCATAATTTCTTGCATCCCTTCCCTTTTTCCTTCCATATATTTACCCTATTCTTCCTGTGGTCTTCCATATTGATATTCCATTGTTTGTACATTTAGTATAAAATGATTTGGAAAAATGCTTTGCAGAATTTGTTCTGGTTCTTTGCAATTCTGATTTGAATTCCTATCAAGGTTGGCTTTGCCGTTTATGTTTTTGGGATTGCTAAAGGAAAACACCACTCAAGAACTGAAGTCATTAGTAATGGTTAATCTCTCCCTACATCAACAAAGGTTATTATTCTTTCTTGTTGTTGTGGCTGCTACTGGAGCAAGAGGAGGGGGAGGAGGCAGTGAGTCGGTAGAATTGGTAGCACGCTAGACAAAATGCTTTGCAGCATTTCATCTGTCTTTACATTCTGAGTTCAAATTCTGCTGAGGTCAACTTTGCTTTTCATCCTATTGGAGTCAATGAAATAAGCGCTGGGGTCGATGCAATCATCTAGTTCCCTCACCCCCAAATATCAGGCCTTGTGCCTGTTGCAGAAAGAATTATTATTATTTTCCAATTAATTTGCATTTTATTTCATCTTCCAACTGGATCTCAGCCAGAGACCTAAAGCACATATATATTAGATGGATTATTTATCATCATCATCATCATATAAATGTTCAGTATTTGGTAGATTGAAGCAAATCTCTACTGCATCACCTGCTACACCTCCATGTTGCTGGGGTGTGTGCAGCATTGTGTGTTCTTTCCTGCTGTTTGGAGTGTGCAAACTCTTCCTGGGGCTGTATTGTGTTAGTTTTCCTTGGAACGGTCTTTTGTTGTGTTGCTGCTTGTATTGTGTGTGTAATGCTTTAGTTTTCTGGGTTGTTTTGTATAGGTTGTATTATTGGATTGATACTGTCTAGCGTAGGATGTGGGCTGTTCCTAGCAGGGCTATTTTTTGGACAGTGTGTAGGGTTGAGGATCCAGGTACAGCTTCTACATTTTTGTTCATGTGTTTTTTTTTATCATGCCCATTGCTCCAATTATTATTGGTATTGTTTTTACCTTCATGCTCCACATTTTGAATACTTCGATTTCAAGGTCTTTTTGTGCTTTGACTATTTCTCTACTTCTTTTTTGGACAATATTTTGATCAGAAGGGACTGCAAAGTATATCAGTAAGCTGGTATTTTTCCCCCCAGTCCTTGACTATTATGTCTGGGCAATTAGTTTTTATTTCTCAGTCAGTTTGAACCAGCATATGCCAGATGATTGTAGCTTGATCGTTGTCTTGTACTTTGCTTGGCTAATGCTTATACCATCTGCTGTCAGTTTTGATGTTGTAATGCTGGCATATTGTCCAGTGGATATAACTGCTTACTTTGTCGTGTCTGTGTACATTTTCAAACTTGGCAAGGACTGGGCAGCTCAAGATGATGTGGTCAGCTGTCTCATTGTGCTGGTTGCACATTCTGCATTTGGTGTTGAGGCCTGTTTTCATTATTTCGTTTCTGTAATTGTTTGTAGTCAGGCATTGGTCTTGTGCAGTGAGAATCAGTCCTTCTTTCTGTTTTGGCTTTTAGTCCAGGGCCTTTGAGCTATTGTTGGCTTTTACTTAGGTTCACTTCCTCTCTGTCAATCCTTGCAGGGTATTGAAGTGATTTTTTTCTCCATTTCTTCTCCAGTATCTTTCGTAATTCAGTTTTCATGTTGTGTTTTGTCTCTTGGACCATTTCTGCTATTAATATTATTATTATAATATGAAGCGGGACCTGAAATAGCTTATATATATTGTATACTCACGAAAGTATGTGTATAT
>NC_069004.1:23581811-23583961 GCF_001194135.2 Octopus bimaculoides
TATATATATATATATATATATCTGTATACAGTAAAGTATATGACCGGTCATAGTGACCAATGGTTTTGCACCCATAAAGGGCTTAACCCTATGGATGACTCTCTCTCTCTCACACACACACACACACACATATATATCCTCACCTCTCTTGTTCTTTGACTCTCTGCACTTACCTATGCATTGACACAGGCATGGCTGTGCAGTAAGAAGCTTGCTTCCCAATCATATGATTCCAGGTTCAGTCCCTCTGAGTAACACCTTGGGCAAGTGTCTACTATAGCCTTGGGCTAACCAAAGCCTTGGGCTAACCAAAGCCTTGGGCTAACCAAAGCCTTGTGAGTGGATTTGATAGATGGAAATTGAAAGAAGCCTGTGTGTGTATGTGTGTTTTTGAGTCTGTGTTTGTCCTTAACCAGTGTTGGCATATTTACAACACATAACTTAGTGGTTTGGCAAAAGAGACAGATAGAATAAATACCAGGCTTAAAAAAAAGTCCTGGGGTTGATTTGTTTAACTAAAACCTCAAAAATGGCTGCTCCTTGCATAGAATTTGAAATCCATATATTACCTGCATATACATACATATCTACATGTACGCATAAATGAACAGACACAAACACAGACACATTTGTAATAAAGTGAGAGAGGGAGGGAGAGATAAAGCCTCAGGTTGAGAGGGAAAGGAAAGAATATGCAAAGTGAAATTTCATTTGTAACTCTGAAATGAGTGAAGAAATTAGTTATTTTTATGGATGAATGTCCTGTATTCCATCTTTATGTAAATCCTTATTATCTTTCTTTTTCACTTGCTAAATGCATTTGATTAGAAGTGTGTGTGTGTGTGTGTGTGTGTGTGTGTGCCTCTGTGTGTCCGTGTGGCGTGCATCAATGTGTGTGAAGGTGTGTGTGCACGTGTGTGTGTTTGTGCAATTGTTTGTGTATGTGTGAATTTGTGCATGTACATGTGTGTGTGTGAGGCTTACATATTCTTTTTGTCTGTGTGATTGTCTTACTGTCTGTCTGTTGGGCAGTTTAGATCGATAAATAGATAGACATGTAGACAGACAGCTAGACAAACAGATTTTCAACCCTTGAGACATTTTGCTACTTCTGTGATTTTTAATAAAAAACATATGTGTTGAGTTCTATTTCCCTGCTTTCATTACTAAAACTCCCCTGCCATCTCTCTCTTTCTCTCTCTCTCTCTCTCTGAATATATATATATATATATATATATGTATGTATGTAAACATGTATAAATATATATATATATATATATACACACACACATATATGTATGTATATATATATATATATATATATATATATATATATATATATATACACAAAAATAAGAGGAATGACCAGCAAAAGTGGATTCCTATATGCTAGAAATAGATGGCGAATCATCTAACCACGAAAAATATGTTCTCAGTAAAAATTTTACTGAGAACTTATTTTTCGTGGTCAGATGATTTTTGTATGTAATATAATTTTAATCTTTGGATTTTTTTAATATGCTAGACCACTGGTTTTAATTGATTAATGTCAATTTCTACCCTTATTAATAAATTTATATATATATATATGTTTCGAAACGCTTAGTTTAGTATGGTGGCAGCTGATGAAGGAAATGTTCTCTATGTGGCCTGTGTGTTTTCTGTGCTCTGTTTATGTTCTATTTTTCATTTTGTCCACGTTTTTTGTGACGTCCTGTACCCAGATATGCATCTATATATACATGTAGATGTAGGTATGTACATACATGTACGTATATATGCATATACTCACATATCATTTGTATTATATATATATGTATATGTATGTATATACAGATATATCTATATTATTTATATTATGTATGTATGTATATATATATATATATATATATATATGATGTAGGGTTTTTTAAATCAAAGCTGGACCTCTTCCTGTCGAGAGTCCCAGATGAATCTACCTCGTGGCAGGAGGTGGAAATGAGGGTTGCTAAATCAAATGGCATTCTTCACCAAGTGCCACAAATTGTAAGAGGCTCCCTGTAATAACAGTGTAGCAACAAGGCGGTGCATCAGCATGGCCGCAGCTCTAAGCTGAAACTATAATAAAAAAATTTTAAAAATCCATATATATATATATATATATATATATA
>NC_069004.1:23584134-23584468 GCF_001194135.2 Octopus bimaculoides
ATATGTGTATGGATAATAATAAATGGAGCAAAACACATGTCAATAAAAGTTCCTTTAATTCCTACACATGTTTCGAAATAAATGAGATTTCTTTCACAAAGAAGAAAGAGCTGTTGGGGTTCCTCATTTATTTCTCTTCAGGGAGTTCATAATAAAACATGTAATAGCAAGACAAAAACGAAATGATAGGGTAACTTACGAGTAGAGATGTTACATGGTCCATGTAACTCTCATTTATTTCGAAACATGTGTAGGAATTAAAGGAACTTTTATTGACATGCGTTTTGCTCCATTTATTATTATCCATATCTTCTCAAAATGTATCACTTTAACT
>NC_069004.1:23584478-23587682 GCF_001194135.2 Octopus bimaculoides
GCTCCATTTATTATTATCCATATCTTCTCAAAATGTATCACTTTAACTTGGTATCTCTACCTGTAAAACGGCTGTGACATCTTGTTTTTTAGTGTAATTTTGCTACCTCGGGTAACTATTAATATATTTAAATTATCGAAAGTTTTAATAACAGAGATAATATTAATATATACATAAACTAATATATATATATATATATATATATATATATATGCATGCATATGCATATATATATATATGCATATATATACATATGTATTTATATATACATATGCATATATATATTCACATAATCATCATCCAGTGTTTTAAATCTGGGTTTTGTCCCCATTAACGGGGGTGGCTGGATCTACCTCAATGCCATAGCAACCAAAGTAGGCACGTGCAGCCCACCACAACCTTTGGGCTGGCTGGTGTCCATTCTCCTTTGCTGCCATGAGGCTTTTTTGGACCTGGATTTTCTACAGGGAACATGCCCTTGCTTACCCCCAACCTCAGTTTCTGGACATGTATGGTCCCGAAACCAAGACCATGATTCTTAAGAAATGTGGTGGAAAACTAGCTTATGTGGTTAGGGTTAGGGTTTCTGTCTCCCAAATCCACTCATAATGCTTCCCAACCATGTGGTTGGGAAGCAAGCTTCTCACCTACACAGTCATTCTAGCACCTAATATGTTTGTGTGTGTATACAGTTGTTGTTAAATCGAGCATCGATAAAGGTTATTCAGGCAGAGTTGCCTCCCTTAGCTAAAGACCTCAAAATTGTTTGACCCAACCTCTTTTTGAAGGTGATTTTTGTAGTAAAAAAGTTTTGTTTTGCAAAAGAGTTGTTGTAGTTATTTGGTAGCCAAAAGATTTCTGAATCGTTTGATACCTCATAAGCCAAAATTGGCAACTCTGTTCTTGAATCCATAAGGAACATATGCACACATACACACGCATGCACGCACGCGCGCACGCACGCACACGCACACACACACACACACACACACATACACACACACACACCCACCAGAACTCTGTTTTATGTATTAAGATAAATTAAGTCAGAAGATCTTAAATGAATATATTTATTTCACCAGTTGAAATCTACAGGATACCAACAGTTTTGCAGCCAACATCATGCAAATATCATTTATTTTAGTGTTTAATAAATCATTTTACATGTCTACGCTTGTGTGTATGCTATAAATTGCATAATACTATTTGTTGGCACTCCGTCGCTTACGATGTCGAGGGTTCCAGTTGATCCGATCAATGGAACATCCTGCTTGTGAAATTAACGTGCAAGTGGCTGAGCACTCCACAGACACATGTACCCTTAACATAGTTCTCGGAGATATTCAGCGTGACACAGTGTGACAAGGCTGACCCTTTGAATTACAGGCACAACAGAAACAGGAAGTAAGAGTGAGAGAAAGTTGTGGTGAAAGAGTACAACAGGGTTCACCACCATCCCTTGCCGGAGCCTCGTGGAGCTTTAGGTGTTTTCGCTCAATAAACATTCACTGGGCCCGATCTGGGAATCGAAACCGTGATCCTATGACCGCGAGTCCGCTGCCCTAACCACTGGGCCATTGCACCTCCGCATAATACTATTGTACATTTTAGAAATGAATGTAGATATAGAAGGCTAGGTCATCACATCAACAGAATATCATGGTTTCATCAATTTTTAAACTCTCATTATACACATACAAAAACATTTTGAGGAAATATCTTCTGCTTGTGTCAGTTATTTGTCTGTGGCCATCCTGGGGCACCATTTTGATGAGCATTTAGCTGAACAAATCGACCCCAGGACTTATTTATTTTACAATCTAGTATTTATTCTATCAGTTTCTTTTGCCAAACTGGTAAGTTATGGGGATGTAAACACACCAGCACTGGTTGTCAAGTGGCGCTGGGGGAACAAAGAGAGAAGTGAAGAGGTGGGGGTGATTTGGAGTGAATGTCTGTTTGTTTAAACAATTATGTGTGTGTGTGTGTGTATACCTACACATGATGGGCTTCTTTCAGTTTCTGTCTACCAAATCCACTCATAATGCTTTGGTTCACCTGAGGCTATAGTAGAAGACACTCGCCCAAGGTACCGTGCAGTGAGACTGAACTCAGAACCATGTTGGGAAGCAAGCTTCTTACTACACAGTCTCACCTGCACCTTCTATTTAATGTGCATGTATATGTATATAAATGCATATATATGTGCATGCACACATCGACTCCCTTCCACATGCACACATACTTGCTAGTACATATGCACATGCACAAACACACACACAAACATAACTAGCAACAAAACAAAACTAACTTCTTCTCTTATTCCCTACTCATTGGTGCCCATTCACCTGTGACTAATCTGTCTCCTACTAAGGGGCGCAAAATCTCTGGGTGCTACTTCAAAGTGATATTGAACTGGTTCCCCCGTGTTTCACAGCTTCTTTCCACCTGAATAGTTGTAAAAATAGCTGGTAGACAATTATATGATGCATTGCAAAAGAAACTAATATTGCAGGTAAAATTCTTCAAAGAGATTCTCCGCGGGAAGCTAATTAACTAACGATCCAAAACTAATGATTCCCCCTCATCTCTAAAAGAAGAGGTGGGGGGTTATTTGGGGCGAATGCCTATTTGTTTAAACAATTGTGTGTGTGTGTGTGTACTAGACTTAAAAATAAGTGTTTGATTTGTTTGACTAAAACTTTTGGGGTGGCATCCCAACCCGGTTGCAGTCTTAAAACTGAAATGGGAAAAATACAAAATAGAAGTTACACAAACACAAATAAACAAGCAAACAAACAAACACACACACACACCTATGTATAAATATATGTGTGAATATAGTCCTATATTTAAGAGATGAGGAATTATTTACATTATTTACATTTGACGGATATTTCTCCTCATCTTGTTTGTTGTTAACACAATGTTTCGGCTGATATACCCTCCAGCCTTCGTCAGGTGTCTTGGGGAAATTTCGAACCTGGGTTCTCATTCCTAGCGATGTTACTATTATTATTTATTATTATTATTACTATTATTAATCAGGTCGCTGCCATGAATCGAACTCGGAACCTTGGAGTTAGTAGCCCGCGCTCTTAACCACTACGCCATATGCCCGTGGGCAATTATGGGGTGAATTTTAAGGCTTATAAATCTATTATTTTTCTATCCTTCCTCAATACCGGTTCCCATATGCTATTC
>NC_069004.1:23588748-23593915 GCF_001194135.2 Octopus bimaculoides
TGTTAGCAATGGTTAAGTTTGGGTTTGTATTTTTGAATGAAAAAGGTTTCCTTATTTAATCTAATCTGTGTTGGTGTTTTAATGGCACATTGATAAAAAGGAAAGATTATAAATTGTGGTAGCATTTGTTTTGCGCATTTCTCAATATGATCACTAAAAGGTATCATTCGGTATTCTGGGTATGCAATCTGCTGGCGGTGCAGAGTGCATCTACGTCTGAGCGATAATCCTGTGGTCTCTATGTAGTTCTCGTGGCAGCCCGGACATCTTATTATATAAATAAGATTTTCTGAGGCACAAGTAAAGTTAGATTTAACTTTGAATTTGTGTCCCTATACATACACACAAACACACATACACTTATATATGTGTCTCTCTCTCTCTCTCTCTCTCTCTATATATATATATATATATATATATATGTATATGTGCGTACACACACATTTTCTGCTACAAAATCACTTATCTTGTATATGCCGATAACTGTATGTGTTTGTGTTTGTTCTTGTTTGTGTGTGTGCATATATATATTCATACTCACACATGTATGTAGACACACATGCCTGCAGACATGCATATATGTATCATATTTAGATATATTTATATAATGTTTAATGTATGAAGGTGTGAAGGTGCAGGTGTACTCAATTACTCAGTGCTTGCATTGAAGTTTATTAACCTCGGTAAATGTGTGTAGGTGTGTATGTGTATGTGTGTGTGTGTGTGTTATGTATTTAAGTCTCTGCTTCACTAGATTCATATTTAGATCCACATTCATCTCACAGCCATGTGCAGTTGTCTGGGTATCCATTAAAATGACTGGGTATTTATAATGTTCTCAGATAACCGCAGTTCCTCAAATATCATATGAAAGTGGTCAGAAGACCTTTCTTACATAATTTATTATCACATTGCCATGCTGGAACAATCTGACTGGAAGGAGAAGAATAGTTCCAACAACATGGTAGAAGTTAGAGGACAGCCGTATGTCCATCTACTTTTGTTAGTAATGTATGTGAATGGGATTAAAGTGTAGAAGACAGCTATTGTATTAGCTGGCACCGAAGATGCTCTCTTGCAAAAGATGTACTTCTGTTTTGCAAGTATATTTTGTAGATAAAACAAATTTAGTATTAAAAGGTAAATAAAGAAAACTTCTAGCAATGCCGAAAGTTTTATAAAAAAAAAAATCTTTATAGTTTGGGTGCAAAGTTCCATCCTCAGAAAGAAGCATTCCAAGGAATGTCTAGTTACATTGATTTTATTATTTTATTTAAACTGCTCGGTGTTTGTGTTAGCAGCAGCAGCAGCATCAGCAACTCTCCAACTACCGGAGCAAATAACTCTCCAACTGTTGGTCCTTGTGACATATTTTCACATGGTGGTGGTGGAAGATGGTGTTTTGTGGCATATGTTATGATGTTGGTCATAGTTGCCAGCCCAACTGCAATTGTCTGTTAATTTTGGGGTTGAGGCAGTGAATCAGTATAGCATCCTTGATGTGAATACTTCCTGTATCCTTCTCTGAGGCCAATCTGGAGGCATCTATCTCTTTGGTGGTGTTGCTACATTTGGTTAAGTGTTAGTGGAAGGAAGACATGTCAGTAGTGATGTACACTTATAAATTTAGTATGATTTTTCATATGCTTATTGAAAGATATTTTAAAATGGTTTTGCAGAGGAAAGTGTAAGATTCTGTCCTTGTAAATACAATGTTGTGACACTATATTAGAATAGTATTTAATCGTGAATTTATATTTAAACTATGTTATTTAAGTACTAAATTTCAATTCTTTCCCCTTTCAAATTAATTGTAGAGTTGTTTATATTTTCGTTAAGAAAATTGCAGTACAAGATGTGAAACTTGCATTTTTTGCTATGATGGTTTGTGTTAACACAGGCGGCCACCACAGTGGTGCGCCATTGCTATGGTTTTGTTGTCATCTACTCATTATAAATAGTTGATGAGCAAATGAAAGTTTAACATTCCTTTCATCTTCCTTGAAGAATTTTCATTTAGATAATTAACAAATGTTTCTTAAAGGTAAAGCAGTCATTAAATAATGTAAGCCACATACCAGGTGTAAGCTATGTATATATATGAAAGGAGTTATAACAAAAAGTGTAATCTCTCCACACAAATATTGATGTACCATAATCAATTTTTTGTAAGTTTATGCTAATAGACTGTGATGTTTTGGCTTGTTTTCAATATTTCATAATTAGTTTTAAGTTTAATCTCTTCAGTTTTTCTATAGAATTTAGAACCAGCATTGAAAGTCAAGTTTCATATATGCATATGTCTATGTAAACAGTGAGATCGAAGATAGAAAAATAGGTAATGGGTGTATATGCATGTTTCAGGAGTTATTGCTCCTTCTTCAGTATCACATCCAACCCATTAAGCATCCATGAACTCATTGTTTAAATACCCAATAAGTTTATTGGTGTAACACGATTGGGTGGACCAATTTACATACTAAACACATTTCTGGTAACTGGTATGTACATATCAATTGTTTGTAGAGGCACTGTAGTTTGTTTGTTTTGCAATCATAAGAGAATAAAATTGAAACTCAGTACTGGTATAATGTAGTTTAGATATGATAATATTATGGTTGCATTGTTTATAAAGATTTATTTGTATACAAAATGTAACTTTCAGTGCTGGCCCTAAATTCTATTGGAACCTGTAGAGATAAACTTAGAAAGGATTGGATCAAACTGTTAACACAAAAGATAGGATTCATTGTTGACTTATAGACCTTTAATATATTTGGTTGCAAAATGAAATACTGTGTCCTTGCCAGCAATAAATTTATAATTAGTAACAATTACTGATTCTCATCTGGTTCCCATACCTATGACTCAGTCTCCCATCTTTGATACAGCCATGTTAACCCTTTCATTACCATATTTTTGTTGAGATACTCTGTGTTCCTTTCAATTAATTTTAAATATAACAAAGAATTTAGTAAGATAACTTTGTTATCATTAAGCTCATATTAGGAACATAAATTGTAACTAAGGTTTGGTGGAAGATTTTAATTCAAAACTTATGAAAACAAGACATTTGTACTACAAAGCCAGAGGCGGTTTCAACCAGGTTGGTATCGAAAGGGTTAAACACAGAGAAATTTTTTATGCATTTTTAAAAATAAAATGTATATAGTATATATCCAACTAGTTAGTCTCTCTAATTAGTGGTCAATATGGTGAAAAAATGTAGAGAACAGTTAAATAACTATCTCAGTCTATTTCTTTGTTAGTCCTTGATGATAATGATTCGATAGCTAATTCTTTGATATGATTCATTACACTTTGTAACAAAATTTTAATTTTTTATTTGTCTTTGGTCAGTAAACGTTATTTCCTATTTGCATCTTTCTAGAAATCAAAGGAAATCACTACTATTCCCTTCAAACATTGTTTTATCGATTCTGCCTGTTCACCACCCTAATAATAATAATAGTTATTTCATTTATTTGCCAAAAGGGTGAAGAATGAGGGGGACAATACAAAGACAGACACAAAGTGTGGGGGTTTACATGTAATGAAAAAAATGAAAGAAAGTAAGTATACACTCTATGCAGGGAAAAAGAAGGGACATATGCATGGAATACAAAGGTTTAAAAAAATTATCAGCACAGTTTATTTCATGTTTCTCCCATTCACTCAGCTGTAGAAATGAGTTGCAACGTCACAGATGCAAAGCTGTATCGGCCTTCGCCTTTCCCTTGGATAACATCAGTGGTGTGGAGAGGGGAGGCTGGTATGCATGGGTGACCACTGGTCTTCCATAAACAACCTTGCCCGGACTTTTGCCTGGGAGAGGAACTTTCTAGGTGCAATCCCATGGTCAGTCATGACCGAAGGGGGTCTTTACTTTTACCATACCATTACATAATAATAACAACAAGACCACTCAGAGAGGGCAAACTTCCACCAAGGCAACACCAACATCCTCTCAATGATTAACCAGAGATAATTTTTAAAATGAGAATATCTGAAATAAACTGGACTGATCTCACAAACAAGAATATTCAAAATGAACCTGACTACACTCTAATGGAAAAATAATCCGAATATATACATATTGAGTGAGACGAGATGAAATACTAATACAGTGAAGGAGGAGTAGTGAGAGTAATAGCCATGACTGAGAGAAATTTATGACAATGAGAAAGATGAAATGAAGTGGCCAAGAGAGCGTCGTATGACTGAGAAAGGAAGGGGGATAGATGAAGAATGAAGGAAAGAGTGAAAAACAGATAAACGGCTGAGTATATGTATGTGTAAATGTGTGTGAATATACGTGTGTGTAAAAGAGAGGTATGTTTGTGTGTGTACAATGGAAATAGGATAGTAATATTCAACGCTGAAAATGTGTGAGTGTATGTATATGTGTGTGTGTGTGTGTACAAGAGAACTACGTGAAACTTTATATATACATGTAAAGTAAGAAGAATTGGAGAAATAATCTAGAATCCTTGTCCAGTATTGGATCAATCCCAAAATCTAATGAGACCGTGCCAGTCACAAGGCCAAACATCCCTGAAAGTTTGTCCACGGACAAACAAACAAACATGATAAAAAACAATACCTTCTGCCTTCGCTAAGGTGTAGGTAATAATAATAATAATAATAATGATAATAATAATAATAATAATAATAATAATAATAATAATGATTTCAAATTTTGGTGCAAGGCCAGCAGTTTTGGGAAAGGGGCTAAGTTGGTTACATTGGCCTCAGTGCTGAACTGGTACTTATTTTATTGGCCCCGAAAGGACGAAAGGCAAAGTTGGTGGAATTTGAACTCAGACAGATGAAATGCTACTGACCATTCTGCTAGGCTCACTGCCTTATTATTATTGTTGCTATTCATCATCATCATCATCATCATCGTCGTCGTCGTTTAACGTCTGCTTTCCATGCTAGCATGGGTTGGACAATTTGACTGAGGACTGGTGAACCAGATGGCTACACCAGGCTCCAATCTGATTTGGGAAAATTTCTACAGCTGGATGCCCTTCCTAACGCCAACCACTCCGAGAGTGTAGTGGGTGCTTTTATGTGCTACAGCACGAAGGCCAGTCAGGAGGTACTGGCAACGGCCACGCTCAAAATGGTGTATTTTACGTGCCACCTGCACAGGAGCCAGTTC
>NC_069004.1:23594264-23597443 GCF_001194135.2 Octopus bimaculoides
TTATTATTATTATTATTATTATTATTATTATTATTAATAATAATAATAATAATAATAATAATCTTTTCTACTCTAGACACAAGGCCTAAATTTTGGGGGAGGGGGCCAGTTGATTAGATCAACCTCAGTACACAACTGGTACTTAATTTATCGACCTCCAAAAGGATGAGAGGTAAAGTCGACATCAGCGGAATTTGACCTCAGAACATAAAGACGGATGAAATACCACTAAGCATTTTGCCTGCCTTATAATTAATAATAATAATGATGATAATAATAATTCTTTCTACTGGAAGTACAAGGCCTCAAATTTGGGGGAAGGAATTAAGTCAATTACATGATTACATCGATGGTACTTAATCTATCAACCCTGAAAGGAGGAAAGGCGAAGTTAACCTTAGTGGAACTTGAACTCAGAACATAGTGACAGGCAAAATACCACTAAGCATTTCATGCAGTGTACTAATGATTTTGCCAGCTCACTGCCTTTATAATAATAATAATAATAATAATAATAATAATAGGACCTTTTGAGTAGGTTGGGCTACTCAATCTGAAGAGAATTCTAACTGGGCTCCACCTGTAAGGTCATGCGCTGTTTATCTTGATATGAGATCACCATGTCACGCACATGTGGTTGTGATGCATGTGCCTTGTGTACCCTTATAAGACAGGTAGTCATTCTGGGTGGATTAGTCTCCATATACTTGTACCCCAGTGTCATTTTGATGGCATGCACTGCTCTCTCACTCAATAA
Source organism: Octopus bimaculoides (assembly GCF_001194135.2). Lineage (NCBI taxonomy): Eukaryota > Metazoa > Mollusca > Cephalopoda > Octopoda > Octopodidae > Octopus > Octopus bimaculoides. The sequence goes on from NC_069004.1 coordinate 23,595,022, forward strand.
TAATGATTTCAAATTTTGGCACAATGCCAGCAAGTTTGGGGGGAGGGTTTCAGTTGATTACATTGACCCCTGCGCTCAACTGGTACTTTTTTTTTATCAACTCTGAAAGAATGACAGGCAAAGTCGACCTTGGTGGCATTTGAACTCAGAACATAAAGGTGAACAGAATACCCCAAAGCATTTTGCCTGGTGTTTTAATGATTCTCCCTGCTCACCACCTTAATAACAATAATAATGATAATAATAATAATAGTAAGAAGAAGAAGAAGAAGAGTATCACTACCGCCATCATCACCAACCGATATCGTCATAATCTACATCAGTAAATTTAGTACATGCTTTGGAAAACAAATTTTGAAAATTTCTTGAAAGAGATATCAAATATTTGACCCTGTCAGGGAAAGCTGTATCCAGAAAAAAGAAAAAAGATAAACTGCGTAAGGATAAAAAAGCAACAAAATTCCCCTCTCTCATAAACATATGTACATACAAGCTTTCACACACACACACACAAACATACACACAGCCTTTTATGTATAACAGTGGTTGCACTGTTAACGGTTATTTTTTTATCAGTCTGCTGTCGTATGCAGTCATCCCCCGTTTGAAATGTAAACCTTGCTTATTCTACAAATAACTAACCAGATGACATTATATACTTCCAGTAGTAGTCATACTGAACAAATTTATGTTTTCTGCTTCAGAATATATGTACACACCATACACACACACACACACACACACACAGGTGCAAGTATGGATGTGTGGTTAAGAAAGCTCACTTTGCAGCCAAAAGATTTCCAGTTTGATTCCACTTTGAAGTACATTGAGCAAGTTTCTTCTGCGAAAGTCTGGGGTCATTGAATGCCTTGTGAGTGAATTTTGTTGATGGAGATTGTGTGGAAGCTTGTATATACATATGTGTGTTTCAATTGTGTTGCAAGAAGAAGGAAGGTTGCTCATGTCATCTTCCTCTTTCTTTCCCTGCACATCTGAACATCAACTTTTCAGAATGTACTGATGAAGGGGTCATAACCCCAAAATATAGAAATTCAAGGTAAAACTACTACTTTGTTTTGTTTTGTTTTCTTTTCCTTTTGTAGTTTACTTTGTATCTTCTTGCATTCTTCTGGCTTCACACAACACATCTCTTTAAATGATTATAGTAATAGTAATTTTTTTCTTTAATATTTGAAAGAGACCTCCTACTTTCTTTCGTATAAAACTCTGAAATTAACTGTCATGTTTTCAGCGTTAATTAGGATGAACACAAGTTGTTATTTTCTTTTGTGTCTTCCCATTATAATTGTGTGATTTCATCTTCATAAACTGTTGTTAAGGATGTTATTTACACAACAGACAGTGGTAGAGTTAATAAACTCTAATTCATTAGTAAGTCTTACTTTCGAGACAGTGAAAAATCTTAAATTGATATATTGTGACATTGCTGTCATAGAAAATAGAAATGAAAGTTTGAGAAAACTCATACTGGTCTCTTAGTTGTAGAAATTATTTAAGTGATGTCTGAATATTTGGACAAGTTATTGTGTCAGGTAACTGGAGAAGAGGTGAATTTGTTAAAATTGATTCAAGTACTTGATTGATTCTGTATTTTGTTGACTCCCAGGTGGGAAAAAAAAAGGTGAAGTTGACCAAGATAGGATTTGAACTTACAACATTGTTATTATTAGATTGTGCATGTGATGACCCAGGACATCGCATGGGAGAAGAGGACAGGGCACAGTGTGTCCGGCTGTGACCAGTTAGTCTGAAATGTTCTCTGAAGGCTCTTCTGTAGGTTGGGCAGTGGTGGTCAGATGGGAATGAAGGCAAAGTGCTGGCTCTGTACTTACACACAGGCTGCATTTTCTTTGTGCCCCTATAATCCTGTTCTGTTTGTAGGAGGTGGTACCTTTCTTGGTGCAGCTTTGTCAGTTTGTCAGGCAGGGCAATCTTGTGCTTGCATTTCCTAGGTGTCAGGGTTGATCTTAAAGAGCTACAACTAACTACTGCCTGACATTTTGTCCAACACTCTACTAATTCATTAATTTACTTCCCTGATAATTTATTTATAAGCTTAAGCACAACGTAACAAATTTTGAAGAAAGGGATGGATTAGTTAAATTGGGAACCTGAAAGATGAACGGTAAAGTTGACCTTGTAAATCTAGTTAATTTTTGAAAAACAGAGGTATAGGCGCTGATGTGGTTGTCGGGTAAGAAGTTTACTTCTCAACCACATGACTTTGGGTTCAACCCCATTGCATGGCACTTTGGACAATTATCTTCTACTATTACCTTGGGCCTGACCAAAACATTCTGAGTGGATTTGGTAGATGGAAACTGAAAGATGCCCATCATATGTGTGTGTGTGTGTGTGTGTGTGTGTGTGTGTGTGTGTGTGTGTGTGTGTGTGTGTGTGT
>NC_069004.1:23597759-23613323 GCF_001194135.2 Octopus bimaculoides
GTAGATCTCCTTCCTTTTTTGCTGTTTCTTGGGTAAATCCTTGAATCAAAGAGATAACGTCTGTTTCAAATCCCGTCCACCCCACTCTCTTCATAATCCCGCTCAAGTTACTCATCTCATCCTCTGTCATTAGCAAATGATGGCAAAATAGTCCTGCTGCTGTTGTTGGGGTTACTACCGGCGATCATCATCATCGTCATCATCATTTAACATCTGTTCTCCATGTAGGCATGGGTTGGACAGTTTGACAGGAGGTGGGAAAGCTGGAGGGCTGTACCAGGTTCCAGTCATCCGGATGCCTTTCCTAACACCAACCACTTTACACAGTGCACTGGTTGCTTTCTTTACAGCACCAATTTATGGCACTTCCAAATTGATGTTCTACCTAGTTGATAGAATATTTGTTCCACCACCCAATGTTCAAGACTTCCTCTAATCCCTCATTTGATGGCATATTTTTACTTGAATGAAGCCAGGTACCTATTCTATCATTCTCTTTTGCTGAACCGCTAAGTTACGGTAACATAAACACGCCAATACTGGTTATCAAGTGGTGGTGGGAGACAAACACAGACACAAACACACACACACACCTTTTTATATTTTACTTGTTTCAGTCATTAGATTGCAGCCATGCTGGGGCACTGTCTCGAAGTGTTTCATTTCAACATATTGACCTCAGAACTTATTATTTTTTTCAACCCTGGGACTTATTCTCTTGGTCTCTTTAACTGAGTTTCTAAGTTATGGGGAAGTAAACACACCAACACCGATTGCCAAGCAGTAATGGGGAGGCACACACACACACACACACACACACACACACACACACACACACACATGATGATGATGATGATATATCTGTATAATAATCAAGGTGGCTAGATGCAATTCAAAACCAAAAAGGAAATAATTCGCCGTCACTAAAATGTGGCGAAGGGTATAGGGAGCATGAGCATTGCTAGAAATAAGAGTCAAAGAACTCTTTAGCCACAGAAGTACATTTTCTATTTACTGACAGGGGAGACAACCTCCCCACTGCATGCTAATTTTACAAGAAATTCAATGCTCATCAGTAATACTTACTCCAATGTGTGTGGTGAAGCCGAATTCTACGCCATCAGTATATATAGAAAATACCATAAGAATAAGTGGCTGATTCTACAAAATGGTAATGTGAAAATTATAAAATAATTAAGGTAGCTAGACACAATTCAAAACTTAAAAGGAAATGGCTGTGTGGTAAGTAGCTTGCTTACCAACCACATTGTTCCGGGTTCAGTCACACTGCGTGGCACCTTGGGCAAGTGTCTTCTACTATAGCCTCGGGCCGACCAAAGCTTTGTGAGTGGATTTGGTAGACGGAAACTGAAAGAAGCCCGTCGTATATATGTATATATATATGTATGTGTGTGTGTGTTTGTGTGTCTGTTTGTCCCCCAACATCGCTTGACAACCGATGCTGGTGTGTTTACGTCCCCGTAACTTAGCGGTTCGGCAAAAGAGATCGATAGAATAAGTACTAGGCTTACAAAGGATAAGTCCTGGGGTCGATTTGCTCGACTAAAGGCGGTGCAACAGCATGGCTGCAGTCAGATGACTGAAACAAGTAAAAGAGTAAAGAGAGTATCACTTAAAAGTGACCAAGGGTGCAGAGAGCAGTATTGCTAGAAATATGAGTCAAAGACTCTTTAGCCACAAAAGCACATGTTCTATGTACTGACAAGGGAGACATGTATATATATATATATATATATATATATAAATGCAACAGGCTTCTTTCAGTTTCCCTCTACCAAATCCACTCACAAGGCCTTAGTCAGCCCAAGGCTATAGTAGAAGACACTCGCCCAAAGTGCTGGAGCCATGTGGTTGGGAAGCGAACTTACCACACAGCCATGCCTGCTTCTTCTTTGCCATTTCTTGGGTAAATTCATCAGTCAAAGAAGCACTGTCATTTGTGACTCACTCTGCCCATTCTTTCTTTATTATAATGTGGTTTAAACCAAGTTACTTGTTTTATTCTACAGCACTAGCAAATAATTGTTGTTGTTGTTCATGTTTTTTTTACCCCATTCAGATTAATGTTTCCAACACTTTTGTGCACGTGTGTGTGTGTGTGTGTGTGTGTGTTTAGTCATGCAATTGTAAAGTGTCTAAGCTTGGAGATTTGATTGAGGGAAGGTGGGTTCTTTGTGTTTGAAGATAATTTGTGAGGCTGTTTCTTTACACTACTACTACTGCTACTACTACTACTACAAGCTCTTCTTTTCACTTTTTCAGACGGTTATTCTGCAACATCTGTAAACATTGCAAATGGTTATTTGTCCAAAAAAAAAAAAAAAAAATCAAAATAAAGTTTATCAGTTTAAAATAGTCGAAAACAAACCTCTTTTACTCTACTCCAGGTAACTGGGTGGGGGGTGGGACAGGAGTACATTTTTTTAATGTTCCAAGACCTCTTGGTGGTAAAAATCCACCCCCACCCACCGCCCCACAACTTTTTTTGTTTGTTTGTTTGTTTTTAGAACATATTCCAAAAAGAAAACATCTTGTACTTGTAGAACTCTGTGAAACGTGACTGCTTACAATGAACAACAACAACAGCAACAACAACAATTAGAATTATAAATAATAATAGCTACAGCACTGGCAATGATAATTGCTTCTTTATTTGCCACAAGGGCAATGCATGAGCAAGGAGGAGGAGGTGGAGGAGGACATTTCAATTATTATTGTAATTATAATGATATTAATAATTGCAACTGGCAGCGACAAAAGTATAACAAGAATAACAAAAGCGCCCAGTAATAACTGTGCCTCCCACCATTGACTGGAGAGGTTACAACACTTATGAGTCTTCTACCCTCCCCTTTTCCATTCCCTACAGCTGATTGTAAAGTCTACTACCACCACCCATTAATTTTTGAACAACTACTACTACTACTACTACTACTACTACTACTACTACTACCACTACTACTACTACTAATAATAATAATAATAGGCACCTGTACCAGTGGAGCACTAGGAGCACTGTCTGAGAGTGATCGTTGCCAGAGCAGCTGTCTGGCTTCCATTTATGTGCCACCGGCATGGAAGCTGGTGGCACGTAAATAGCACCATTTGAGCGTGATCGTTACCAACGTCGCCTTCCCGGCACTCGTGCTGGTGGCACGTGAAAAGACATTTGAGCGAGATCGTTGCCAGTGCTGCTGGACTGGCTCCTGTGCAGGTGGCACATAAAATACACCATTTCAAGCGTGGCAGTGGCCAGTACCACCTGACTGGCCTTCATGCCGGTGGCATGTAAAAGCACCCATTACACTCTCAGAGTGGTTGGCATTAGGAAGGGCATCCAGCTGTAGAAACTCTGCCAAATCAGATCGGAGCCTGGTGTAGCCATCTGGTTCACCAGTCCTCAGTCAAATCGTCCAACCCATGCTAGCATGGAAAGCGGATGTTAAACGATGAATAATAATAATAATAATGGTTTCAAATTTTGGCACAAGGCCAGCAAGATCAGGGAAAGGAGTAAGTTGATTACATCACTGACAGAGCTTGACTGGTACTTAATTTATTGACCCTGAAAGGCAAAGTTCACCTTGGCAGAATTTGAACTCAGAAGAAAGACAGATGAAATGCCGCTAAGCATTTTACCTGACGTGCTACTGATTCTGCCAGCTCATCCTCTGAGTAATAATAATAATAATAATAATAATAATAATAATAATAATAATCCTTTCTACTAAAGGCATAAGACCTAAAATTTGGCAAGAGGGGACTAGTCAATTACATTGACCCCAGTGTTTCACTGGTACTTATCGACCTTGAAAGGATGAAAGGCAAAGGTGGAATTTGAACACAGAACACAGAACATAGTGGCAGACAAAACCTTGCTAAGCATTTCACCTGGCATGCTGACGATTCTGCCAGCTCACCACCTTAGTAAAGTAATAATGATAATGATTATAATAATAATAATAATAATGATAATAATGATAAATAAAAAACTTTCAAAATACAAAGACCTAGAAATAGAGTTAACTCGAATGTGGAATCTAAAAACAGAAACAATTCCTATCATAGTAGGTGCCTTAGGTATAATAAAAAAATATTCAGACAAATACATAACAAAAACACCAGGACTTACAAATATATATAACATACAGAAAATTGCACTACTGGGCACTGCACACATCCTACGCAAAACACTTTCAATACAGTAAACATAAGAGCACCACAGCAAACCACAGCACATACCCAAGGCGCACAGAGCTGCGCTCGGTAGAAGTGAAAGCACGTTATAAAAATATAAAAATAAAACTACTGAACAATAATAATAATAATAATAATAATAATGGTTTCAAATTTTGGCACAAGGCCAGCTGGTTTTGGTGGAGGGGAAATGTTAATTACATCAACCCCAGTATTCAACTGGTACTTATTCTGTTGATCCTAGAAGGATGAAAAACAAAGTCAACCTCAGCAGAATTTGAACTCAGAATGTAAAGACGGATGAAATGCCTCTAAGCATTTTGCCTGACATGCTAATGACTCTGCCATCTCGCTGCCATAATAACAATAATAATAATCCTTTCTACTAAAGGCACAAGGACTGAAATGTGTGTGGAGGGAACTAGTTGATTACATCGACCCCAGTGGTTCACTGGTACTTGATTTATCAACCTGGAAAGGATGAAAGGCAAAGTTGGCCTTGGCGGAATTTGAACTCAGAACCTAGCAACAGACGAAATGCTGCTGAGCATTTCACCCAGTGTGCAAACAATTCTGCTAGCTTGCTGGCATAATAATAATAATAATAATAATAATATTAATGATAATAGGGATTTCTTTATTAACCACAAGGGTTTACATTAAGATAAACGTTATGGACAGTACAGGATAAAACAAAGAATGTGTGTGTGTATGTGTGTGAGTGTGTGTTGTGAGGGGTTTTGCGTGTAAACAAGATTAACATAATTTTAAAAAAATATAACAGCAACAACAATACCAATAACCGTAGCCATTTTTTCAATGACCAGAACAGCAACAACAACAACAACAGCTGTAGCAACAGCAATAATTGTAAAAGTTCTCAAAGATTTTGTATAACCGAAGATTCTGTCAAATAGAACCATTAAAAATTGGTTTCTTTTCATCATTTTTAGGTCATCTAATTCATCTCGTGGTTCCATTTGTTACAGTTGTTGTTGTTGTTGTTATCATGTTAATTTTATCAATTTCACTTCTGTCTTTCCTTTCTCTCCTTTTTTAGATATGTGTGATAGTGTGTGTGTGTGTGTGTGTGTGTGTGTGTGCATGTTCGTGAGTGTGATAGTGTGCACGTGATTGTGTGTGGTGGGATTTTTGTATTAAAATAAAATTGCTCAAATAGATTAAATTTTGCATCTTCTCATCTTTCTGTTTCCTCCTCTTCCTCCTCCTCTAATGCTTTTCCTGTGTTCTTCCATTTGTACTTTAAATCCAACATCATTTACCCATTTCTCCGTCTTTCTATCCACCTGTCTACCTGCCTTTCACCTATTAGCCACACTCTCTGCCTGTGCAGCTGTTCTATCTATCAAACCACTCTGTCTGTTTGTCTGCTTATCTATGTGTCTATTCTTACATGCAGTTGCAGGAGTGGCTGTGTGGTAAGAAGTTTGCTTACCAACCACATGGTTCCCAGTTCAGTTCCACTGTGTGGTACCTTGGGCAAGTGTCTTTCACTAAAGCCCTGGGCCAACCAAGGTCTTGTGAGTGGATTTAGTAGGTGGAAACTGAAAGAAGCCCATTGTATTGTGTATATATATATCTATACGCATACACATTTGTGCATGTGTGTTTGTCCCCCCGCCACTGCCTGACAACCAGTGTTGGTTTGTTTGCATCCTCATGACTTGGTGGTTTGGCAAGGAAGGCCAATAGAATGAGTACCAGGCTTTAAAAAAAGGTCCTGGGGTTGATTCATTCAACTAAATGTTCTTCAAGGTGGTGCTCCAGCATGGCTACAGTCTGTTGACTGAAACAAGTAAAAGTTAAAAGATAGAAATACCTGCATATGTACTTACATGCCTATATATATATATATATATATATATATATATATAAATTAACATAAATAGCTAAGTGCAATGTGGTACCATAAAGGAAAAATTTAAATCATCACTAAGTGTGCTAACACGCTTACATTGCTAGAAATAAGAGTTAAAAAACTTTTAATGTTGTAGGAAGAGCATGTGTGTATATATATATTCATATATACAAATATATATACATAGATCCACGAATAGCAAAATGTCAGAATGATTCTTTACTCAAGCACCCTCCTCTACAATTCATCTGACAGTTAATATTTGACCATCTGTCAAGTTGTTGTGTGATTCGTTCTGAATCCATTCTGGTCTCTGTGAGGAATTTTCTTGAACTCTGGTTTGATACAGATGTGTATCTTTATGTTAGAGATCCTAGCTGCAATAACTGTTAATGTAACAACCCAATAATCCTGCACTAAGCCTAAATCAGTCACCACAGATTAATGTGGCAGTCTGGCAGAATTGTTAGCACACTGGACAAAATGCTTAGTGGTATTTCTTCCAACTTCACATTCTGAGTTCAAATTCTATAAAGGTGGACTTTGCTTTTCATAGTCAGTTTGTGGTTTGTGCTAGTCTCTACAAAGTTAGCCTAGGTGGCATTTGAGCTCAGAATGTAAAATTGGGAGAAACACCACTGAGCATTCTGTTTGGCATGCTAACAATTCTGCCAGCTCACCACCTTAATCTGAAGAAATATTGGTTTCAAATTTTTGCACAGGCCCAGTAATTTGGGGCAGGGGTCAGTCAATTACATCGACCTCAGTGCTCAACTGGTACTTATTTTATTGACCACCAAAAGTACGAAAGGCTAAGTCAAACTTGTCAGCCATTTGAATGTCACTAAGCAGTTTGTCCACCATGCCAACAATCCTGCCAACTTGCCACAAAAATCTCCCAAGAAATGTTAGACAAAATGATGATGTTCTGTAAAAACATGTGAAATAAGGCATGTTCTCCGGACAGGAATTTTTGGTGTTGTTGCCGTTGTTTTACAAGGAGACACCTTATCACCCTTTTGCATTCATATTCCGTCTTCATTATGTCCTCTGTTCATTTCAGTAGATTTTAGGGAGAAACATGGCTTTACTCTTTCATATTCAGAAATTTCCAGCTTCTTTAACCTGCTACAGATTAGCCCTAGTGTCACATGATTGCAAGAGTCGGTGCACTACATCATAGTCTGTAGTAGTAGTAGTAGTAGTAGTAGTAGTAGTAGTAGTAGTAGTAGTAGTAGTAGTAGAATTGGTACAGATAAAGGGTAAAGGGTAAAGACCTTCTTTAGTTATGGATGACCATGGGATTGCACCTAGAATGTTACCCTCCGAGGCACAAGTCCAGGCAAGGTTGTTTATGGAAGACCAGTGGTCACGCATGCATACCAGTCTCCCCTCTCCATGCCACCGATGTCATCCAAGGGAAAGGCAAAGGGGCCAATACAGCTTGGCATCAGTGACATCGCAACTCATTTCTACAGCTGAGTGAACCTAGAGATGCATGTGCTCAAGAACACAACACACAGCCCAGTCTGGGAATCGAACTCACTACCTCATGATTGTGAGCCCCTAGAGATAGTAGAGAAAGTAGTTAAAATCATAATAAAACTAATAAATTCTGAAGGTAGAAATTCTGTTACGTTTTTAGTTATTAAATAAGTAAATAAAAATAAAAATAAATAACAAGCTGGACAGACCATGGTAAATGATGATGATGATGATGGTGATATTGATGATGATGATGATGATGATGATGGCGGTGGTGATGATGATCCTTTCAACTATAGGCACATGGCCTGAAATTTTAGTTGGGAAAGGGCTAGTTGATTACATTGACCCCAATGTTCAGCTGGTAACTATTTCATCGACTAAGTTGTTTGACAGCTTACACAATATAAAAACTAAGAGACACTAACACACACACACACACACAATGGGCTTCTTTCAGTTTCTGCTTACAAAATTCATTCACAAGGCTTTGGTTGGTTGGTTGGTCTATATAGTAGAAGACCCTTGCCCTGTGTGTCATGCAGTGGGACTGAACCTGAAACCATGTGGTTGGTGAGCAATCTCCTCAACCACACAGCCATGTCTACTCCTATATCATCATCACCATTTAATGACTGTTTCCCATGCAGGCATGAATCGGATAGTTTTACAGGAGCTGCCAAGCAGGAGAGCTGCACCAGGCTCCAGTAATCTGCTTTCACTTGGTTTCTCTACAATTGGATGTCATTCATAATGCCAACCACTTTACAGAGTGTACTGGGTGCTTTTTAAGTGGTACTGGCACAGATGCTTTAACATGACACTGACATGGCACTAGTGTAGTTGCTTTCTACGTGGCACTGGCACCAGTGCCTTTTATGCAGCACCTGCACAGGTGCTTTTTACATGGAATGCATTACCAGTTTTCCCTACATAAGTGAAATGTCCAGTTTGTTTATGTATTTATTAATTTAGTTGTGAATGATTGACTGCAGCGGTTATGATGTAATATGCATCACTTAATGGACATGACTAAATCATCGTTCTTACCCCTGTCTGCATATTTGATTATTTGATTTGTCACCTGCACATCATTGAAAGAATTGTAAATTTTTACAAATGCATGTTAGCCCAGCTCCTCTATTCTCCACTCAGTATATATATATATAGGTGCAGGAGTGGCTGCGTGGTAAGTAACTTGCTTACCAACCACATGGTTCCGGGTTCAGTCCCACTGTGTGGCACCTTGGGCAAGTGTCTTCTACTATAGCCTCGGGCTGACCAAAGCCTTGTGAGTAGATTTGGTAGACGGAAACTGAAAGAAGCCCGTCGTATATATGTGTGTGTGTGTTTGTGTGTCTGTGTTTGTTCCCCCCAACATCACTTGACAATCGATGCTGGTGTGTTTACGTCCCCGTAACTTAGTGGTTCGGCAAAAGAGACTGATAGAATAAGTACTAGGGTTACAAAGAATAAGTCCTGGGGTTGATTTGCTCGATTAAGGCGGTGCTCCAGCATGGCCACAGTCAAATGACTGAAACAAGTAAAAGAGAATATATAGTGAGGGTGCATGGTTTAGTGGTTAGGGTGTTCGACTCACGGTCACTAGATTGTGGTTTCAATTCCTAGACTGGGTGGTGCATTGTGATTTTGAGCAAACCACTTCATCTCATGTTGACTGTGATCACTTCGACACCTGATGCGTGGCACACTGTGCACCTATTCAGACAATGTTAATTTGATGGAGAGAGTGATCTGATGTGTGGCACAAACATTTGACCACTGTAAACAAAGCGTTTGTGGAGGTCATTTGGTAGAAGCTGAATGCTCACACGTCGTCTTCGATGGGAGAGTCCATCATATAAGTGTGTGTGTGTATATACGCACACACACATATATATACTCACACACACATATATATACTCACACACACACACACACACACACACACACGTATGTATGTATCTATATGTACTATATATGTCTGTATGTGCATTTATGTATGTATACATGTATGTCGATATATAGTGCCTGTATACATGTGTTTCTAAGTATACACACACATACATGCACACAACCTAAATATATATATATATACATATATATACACATTTGTTATATTTGCCATGAGTCCACTCACACATTAATCCTAATTAATATTCACACTCCTCTCCACCCGGACCATCCAGCCCCAACGCAACCACACACTTGAAATTAAAAAAAAAAAGAACAAAATGAAACGAAACACGACAATCCTTTTAATCAGAAACGGTTAAACGAAATATAAAGTTAACTCAGGCTGGAAACATTAAAATAAAAAAGAAAAAAATTAAAACAAAAATTATGAAATCAAAAAAAAAATAAAAACTGAAAACTTCCCAAATTGCAAGTTTTAACGATATTTTCAATTCAGCTTTTTTTTTTCTGTTTCCTATTATTATTATTATTATTATTATTATTATTATTATTATTTTTATTATTATTTGATCAGCATCATTTTTATTATTATTTTTATTACAATTATTCGTTTATATATTTATTCATTATTCCTCTTGAGTTCATTAAGAGAAATTAATTAAAATTAAAATTAATAAATTAGACAACTGACATTAAATTAAAACAATGGAACGACAACGAAACCAACAAAAAACAACTCTGCAACAAGTTGTAAAATACAGTGATAATAGTAACAACAACAAGTAGAGCAATAATAACAGCAACACCAATAATAATCATTGTTTCTATTTTTGGCACAAGGCCAGCAATCTGTGCAAAGCATTGGAACAAATCCTGGAAGGCATTTTTTTTTCCCCAGCAGTTTTCTGATTCTTGCCTACCATCCTATGTCAAATGTATTGCTTATTTATTCACATTGTTTTCAATTAATCATGCATTTATCTTGTAGCTATGAGATTTCAGTGATGTGGTTGTTTATTTATAGAACAATATTGTTTGGTAGATGTGTGAGAAGAGGCTTGATCTTGCCAATTTGAACAGAAAACAGGTGGAATATTTGGGCAAGATCTGACTGATTTCAATATACATTCATGCTGCTTCCCAACCACTTGGTTCCGAGTTCAGTCCCACTGTGTGGAACCTTGGCCAAGTGTCTTCTGTTGGGCCATCCCATAAATAATATGGTTTTTTAATACTTCTTTTATTTTCCAAAATTAAGATAAACAGAGTTCTTTTTCAATCTAAAATATATTCTTCTTCATATACTTCAATGCTCTTCCATCTATCTGGTAGACTTACAAAGTCCCTCTTCCAAAATTCATTTGTCTGTGACGAAAAATACTCTTCCACTACTGTTCTGACCTTTTCTACAGAATTCATATTTTTTCCGTCCAAATGATTTTGAAGACTGCGGAATAAATAATAATCAGAAGGGGCAATGTCCAGTGAATATGGTGGGCGGGGCATCGTTTCCCATTTAAACTGCTCCAGCCTTTGAAATGTCATCCTAACTGTCTGTGGCCAAGCATTTTCCTGATGGAAGAACACCTTTCGTCTTGAAACCAAAGATGGTCATTTTTCTTCTAGCACTGACTTAAGCCACTCAAGCTTCTTGCAGTAGATTTCCTTTGTTATCATTTTTGTCACGTGATCTAAGGCCTATTTAGCTGTTATTTTTAGCACATCTCATGTCCACTCGAGACCCTTCTTGTTTATTTGCCGCTGACATATTCATACTTTTCAATATCTTTCTCCCCATAAACACATTTAATACATTATTTACATTTGACGGATATTTGTCCTAATTTTGTTTGTTGTTAACACAACGTTTAGGCTGATATTCCCTCCAGCCTTCATCAGGTGTCCTGCAGGAATTTCGAACCTGAGTTCTCATTCTTAAGGTATTTTTCCGATGTTATTATTATTATTATTATTATTATTATTATTATTATTATTATTATTATCATTATTCAGGTCACTGCCTGGAATCGAACTCGGAATCTTGGGGTTAGTAGCCCACGCTCTTAACCACTACATCATATACCAGTGGGCCTATGGCCCACAGGCTACTAACCCCAAGATTCCGAGTTTGATTCCAGGCAGTGACCTGAAAAATGATAATAATAATAATAATAATAATAATAATAACATCAGAAAAATACCTTAGGAATGAGAACCCAGGTTAGAAATCCCCCCAAGACACCTGATGAAGGCTGAAGAGTACATCAACCAGAATATTGTGTTAACAACAAACAAGATGAGGACAAATATCCGTCAAATGTAAATAATGTACATAATTCCTCATCTCTCAAATATAGAACTGTACACATTTAATAATTCATTGCTGGGATTTAAGCAAAGAATTCAAATTGTCCATATTTTGAAACAAATTTTTTTTTCAAAGTCACACAAATACACAAACATTTTCTGAAAATTCTAAAGAAATAAAGACGTTATGAGGGGTTATATGGGGTGCTTAAAGCAGAACCCCATAACTGATGGTTTTAAGGTACATAATGCATGAAACAAATGAGCAAAGACTACTGTTAGTGCCTAACAGGCATGTCTGTGTGGTAAGAAGCTTGCTTCACAACCACAAAGCTTTGGGTTCAGTCACACTGCATGGTATTTCGGGCAAAGGTCTTTTACTATATCTTTGGGCTGATCAAAGCCTTGTGAGTGGATTTGGTAGACGGAAACTGAAAGAAGCCCATTGTATGTGTATATCGATGTTTGTGTGTCTTTGTGCCTGTTTCTCCCTTCCCCCCATATGCTTGACAACCAGTGTTGGTTTGTTTATGTTCCTGTAACTTAGCAGTTTGGCAATAAGAGACTGATAGAATAAGTACGAGGCTTAAGAAAGAAAACTAAGAAAGGGGGTTGATTCATTTGACTAAAAGTTCTTCATGGCAGTGCCCTAGCATGGCCGCAGTCTAATGACTGAAATGAATAAAAGATAAAATAAATAAGTGATTAAGGACTAATGATAATGATTAAATAAATGAATAAGGACTAATGATAAAACTAATAAATAGATAGTTAGTCTACATAACTGTGAGAGGAGAATAGGGCTGGTTTCTCTGGTGTGTGTATTCCTCCCTGGAGGAGATGCTGGTCTGTCGCAGGAGTAATCATTTTTACCTGCTGAGTGGGCGGGAACATGAAATGAAGCATTGCCCAGTCCAGGAATTGAAATCACAATCTTATGATCAAGAGTTGAACACCCTAACCACTAAGCCATGTGTTTCCACTGTAAATAGATGGTAATAATGACATTGTCAAAATAAATGAATGAATATGATAAGGATTAAATAGATATATGAATAAAGTTGGAAAACGGTAGAGTCTAAATAAACGAATGAAGTTGGCTAAAGAGAGAGAGAGAGAGAGAAAGAGAAAGAGAGAGAGATAGAGAGATAGAGAAAGAAAAAGAGAAATTGTTTGAGAGCGAGAGAGAAGATGAGTAAAAGATTGCTAAGAATCAGGTTTAAATATAAAAACTAATGAAGCATGTTAATGTATTGATTTCTTACAATAGATTTCTCTTAAGGCTATGTTCATTTTATTGATTTAGTATTGGGTCATTGGAGAATTATTGTTGTGTTAGTAATGGTTTATAGTTTGGTAATATTATTGGTTAGTATGGGGTCACAGTATAGAGCCTTAGTACAGGGTCATAGTATGAAGCCAGGGTGTAACATTGTATTATTTATCGAATGGCGTTTATTCTTTTATTGCTTTCTCTCCACATACATTATTAACCCCTTTTAGCAATATCTTTCACCTTTTACTTGTGTCAGTCATTAGACTGTGACCATGCTGGGGCACTGCCTTGAAAGGTTACGTCAAACAAATTGACCCCCCTCATCATCATCATCATCATTGTCATCATTTAACATCTCTTTTCCTTGTTGGCATGGGTTGGACGGTCTGACGAGCTGGCGAGCCAGAGGACTGCAGCAAACTCCAGTTGTCTGTTTTGGCATGGTTTTTTTTCCAGCTGGATGCTCTTCCTAATGCCAACCACTTTACAGATTAGACTCTGTGTGTGTATATGTGTCTACATTACATATGTATGTATGTATGTGTGTATGCATGTATGCATACATGTATGTATGTATTCCCTTGTTGTCTAGTGGTCAGGATTTCTGGTTTTCACCAACAAAGCCTAGAATCAATTCCAGACAACCAGACTTGGGAATGCATAGGTTTTCACAAGCATAGATAGGCATGGGCCATATGGTTAAGTTTGCTTCCTATCCACGTAGTTCCAGGTTCAGTCTCACTGCATGGTACCTTGGGCAAGCGTCTTCTACTATAGCCCCAGTCCAACCAAAGCCTTGTGAGTGGATTTGGAAAGTAGAAACTGAAAGAAGCCCATTGTGTATATAAATATATTTTGTTTTATTCATTTACTTGTTTCACTCATTTGACTGCAGCCATGCTGGAGCACCGCATGTATTGTGCGTATCCTTACTCTTTTACTTGTTTCAATCATTTGATTGTGGCCATGCTGGAGCACCACCTTTAGTCGAGCTAATCGACCCCTGGACTTATTCTTTGTAAGCCTAGTACTTATTCTATTGATTTCTTTTGCTGAACCGCTAAGTTACGGGGACGTAAACACACCAGCATCAGTTGTCAAGCAATGTTGGGGGGACAAACATACACACACACACACACACACACACATCTATATATATATATATATATATATATATACACACACACACACATATATCTATCTATATATATATATATATATATATATATATATATATACACACACACACACATATATGATGGGCTTCTTTCAGTTTCCATCTACCAAATCCACTCACAAGGCTTTGGTCGGCCTGAGGCTATAGTAGAAGACACTTGCCCAAGGTGACACGCAGTGGGACTGAACCCGGAACCATGTGGTTGGTAAGCAAGCTACTCACCACACAGCCACTCCTACACCTATATATATTGTCTATATATATTACATGGTAGCTGTAAATGATCATCAGCGTCATACAAGTGAGGTTGTTCATTTCTAGTCTTTTGTGAAAAACATGAACAAATATTACTTTACTAAGAAAGAGGTGAGGGTTGGTGACAAGAAGGGTACCCAGCTGTAGAAATTCTGCCTGAGAAAATTCCCTCTGACCCATGCAACATAGGAAAGTGGATGTTAAAAAAAGATGGTGGTGGTGGTGGTGGCACTGGTGGTGTTGTATCATCATCATCATCGCCATTTTAACAACCACTTGTTTGTGTTTCATGTGGTTGGATGAGACGACATCAGAGCAGAGATTTTATGGTTGGATACTCTTCCCGAGGCTGACCCTCGCTTGTTTTGCAAACAAACAAAAAGTGCCTTAGTCTTCTGAACAATGAACAACAGTGATGTAGTTAGGCAGAGAACTGAAAACAAGTGATACTGTTTGAATGAAGTTTTTCTTTACAAGAATTGCACATAGCAAGACATGGCAAGACGTAGCAGACTGCATGCAAAGGATGCTGTCTGTGTGAGCAGTGAGGCAGTTGATTACAGTGAGCAAATGCAAAGAGGACGGGAGATATGAACTCACTCGCTCTCACACACACACACACACACACACACACACACACACACACACACACACACACACACACACACACACACACACACACACACACACACACACACACACACACTCATTCACTCACTCAGAGTAGACTTTTTCACTTTCTGTCTACTAATTTCACTCACAAGATATTGGTGAGTCCACAGCTATAGTAACATAGTATAGGAAGTCAGCTGACAGCATTCACAGAGTGGGACTGAACTCCTAGCTGTGTGGTTCCAATGTAAACTTCTCAACAATGAAGCTATTATATATGTGTGTGTGTGTGTGCATACTTATATGTGTGTGTGTATATCTATTTATAACTATAAATATAAGTATTTATACATATATCTGTATCTATCGATATATCTATGTATATATATATATATATATGTGTGTGTGTGTATATATATATATATATATATATATATA
>NC_069004.1:23613413-23614724 GCF_001194135.2 Octopus bimaculoides
AAAAAAAAAAAAAAAAAACTGTAAAATTAATATAAAATAATTAAGTAAAAGTCCTATAACGACAACAACGACAGCAACAGGAATGATGATAAAACTACAGCAATATTAGAATTTTAAGTTAAAAAAAAAATTATTGAAAAAAATTAAAAACTTGCAATGTAGTAATACACCAAATCATTATTTCATTAAATTATTATTCAATTCGTTATATTTTTTAAAGTTTTTCCCATATCTTTTAAAGTAGCAGCTAAAAAAGAATTACAATTTTTGTTGTTGTTAATGTTTTTTTTCGTTTCTAAAAATATATATTTATTCTTTTTTTAATTCAAAATATCATGTAACGACATAATCCCATAATTCCCTCTGGTTAAAGAAAAAAAACCAAATACAAAAAAAAAGATGACAACAAAAAAACTGACTTAACAAAACAAGATGAAGAAAATAATAAAATAAAAAGACAGTAGTAATAACACCAACAGCAGTAACAACAACAATAAGAATTGTAATTCTTTGATGTGTTTCAATTTTCCTGTCTCTGATTAATATTTCTAATGAGTGCAAAAATGTTTCCTTCGTACAAACGCAAGACAATGGCTTCTTGGTTAAGAAGGTCATTTCACAACCTCGTGGTTCAGTGTTTGATTCTACAATGTGACATCTCGGATGAGTATCTTCTGCTCTCAGTGGAGGCGCAATGGCCCAGTGGTTAGGGCAGCGGACTCGCGGTCATAGGATTGTGGTTTCGATTCCCAGACCGGGCGTTGTGAGTGTTTATTTAGCGAAAACACCTAAAAGCTCTACAAGGCTCCGGCAGGGGATGGTGGCGAACCCTGCTCTACTCTTTCACCACAACTTTCTCTCACACTTACTTCCTGTTTCTGTTGTGCCTGTAATTGAAAGGGCCAGCCTTGTCACACTGTGTCATGCTGAATATCTCCCGAGAACTACGTTAAGGGTACACGTGTCTGTGGAGTGCTCAGCCACTTGCACGTTAATTTCACGAGCAGACTGTTCTGTTGATCGGATCAACTGGAACCCTCAACGTCGTAAGCGATGGAGTGCCAACAACATCTTCTGCTCTGCCATTGTCTAAGGGATGAACCAAAGTTCTTGCGAGGGAAATTTAGTTGAAGGAGAACGGTGAAGGAATCTGTTGTGGATGTTGTTATTGTCATCGTTTTTGTAGTTATCACCACCATCATCATCATCATCATCATTGCTTTTGGGTCTGAATGCATTTTCTGTCTGCGACCAACCATTTAAGGTTTTTTCACAACACAGAGACATGCTGTACCTTTATATATATATATA
>NC_069004.1:23615509-23616567 GCF_001194135.2 Octopus bimaculoides
ATATATATATATATATATATATATATAGAACATTGATAAGGAGCAAATACCTTGAAACTAGTCTGTAGGTGCCAGACCAGCAAGGAGAAGTGGCTGACCTCCCCTGTTCAAAGGTTGTAATGGACACAGGTTCATGTGTCACATAGCTAGCTAGAGGCGATGGCCTCTTGAAGCTAATCAACGGCAGCATTCATCCTATTTTTCTGGACTGCCATGTTAGCTTGGCAATAACTATATATATATATATATACATATATATATATATATATATATATCTGTAAATAATATGTTACAATTATTCTGTAGCCATGATAAAACTCCAAGTTTTGGATGTTGGCCAGTTATCTGGCCATCGAAAAAATGCTATGAAAATTACCGTTATACAAAGGGAAATTACTGTGTGATTGGCTGTTATTAAGACAAAAGACCTATTAGAATGACTCCTAAATAAGGGGAGGGTGTAAAGGTAAGGGAGTAAAAATGTCCATAGTATTCGCGTAAGCATGCATGTCCATACATACATATGCGCGCCCGCACACCCACGTACATGCACCTATATGTATCTGCTCATCCACCCTCACTTGAAACACACACATGCTCATCCACACATTCGCCTAAAAATATATATATACCCGCATACACGCTTGCACACACATGTGCGCAACATGCTTGCACACATACACACGCACACAAAATAGGTTCATACACATGTCTATATATGCACATGCACAAGAAAAAACAGGGCTAAAGGCAAAATGCAGAAAAAAGTGTAAAAATGTGTAAAAAAGCAATAAAGGTAAAACACGTCTATATACACATTCTCGCATGCATGCACACTCACACACGTCTATATATGCATGTACCCGCACACATGCACACATCCACAAGAGCGCACAAAAAGTTCCATGGGTATATAGTGTAGTGGTTAAGAGCGTGGGCTACTAACCCCAAGATTCTGAGTTCGATTCCAGGCAGTGACCTGAATAATAATAATAATAATAACATCGAAAAGTACCTTAGGAATGAGAACCCAGGTTCGAAATTTCCCCAAGACACCT
>NC_069004.1:23616577-23618982 GCF_001194135.2 Octopus bimaculoides
AATGATCTAATTAAATCCCACAGAGAGACTTAAGCAGCAGTGTTACGATAAAGCAGTTGTTTACTGTCAACTTAATGTGACAGACCCATTAAGGGAATCATACTGCTGCTATTTAGCCCTAGGAAGCTGGATCGCTTCCTGTTGGCCTTGACACATTTCCTGTGTTCTTATATTTGTGAAGGGGAGACAAGCACCTCCACCCAGCCTAGCCTGCATTCAGGGACATGTTTCTGAGTCTTTGCTCGTCATCAGCCTGAAGTAGCACGACCAGCTGGCTGAAGATGCCTGTCAACCTCTCACAAATATATATATTTATTGTGAAAACACATTCACTGATTACAAATAGAAATATATATATTTGTGAGAGGTTGACAGACACGTTCAGCCAGCTGGTCATGCTACAGAAACATGTCCCTGAATGCAGGCTAGGCTAGGTGGAGGTGCTTGTCTCCCCTTCACAAACATAAGGACATAGGAAATGTGTCAAGGCCGACAGGAAGCGGTCCAGCTTCCTAGGGCTAAATAGCAGCAGTATGATTCCCTTATTGGGACTGTCACATTAAGTTTAACAGTATACAACTGCTTTATATCTAAAGATATTTATCAAAATAAGCAACAAGGATATCCAAAGTTAATGCAGTACGATCGTTTCATGCGACTCCATTTAATTAAGCAATGTAAACATTACATCAAATATAAAATGCAGCTCTGCATTTTACATTTGATGTAATGTTCACATTGCTTAGATAAACAGAGTTGCATGAAACGATCGGACTGCATTAACTTTGGATATCCTTGTTGCTTATTTTGATTTTAATCACCTTATTTTGGAATTGTATGGACAATACCATACTTAATTCTGGTGCCTAAACTTAAGTACCATATTCACCTTGAATCAAAATTTTCTATACAGATATATATATATATATATATATATATATATATATATATATATATATATATATATATATATATATATATATATACACACACATATATATATGTGTGTATTTATGCATTTTAATAAAGGAATGCGTGTAAAGAAGAGATTCTCCTCATAACCTCTTGAAATAAACTAAGCTAAAATAAAATAATCTAAAACCTACAGAGTTTTCTAGATCGATCATTTAACAAATAAGAATTCAATTATATCACTTAATTATTGTGTAATTAACCATTCATAGATCGGAAATTACATCAGCTGCTATATACAATAGCAGAAGAGGTTTGCATGCATGTATGTGTGTATGTGTCTGTATGATTCATGTTGTGTGTTTGAGAGTGACAGAGAGTGTATATGTACATGTGTGTGTGTGTGATGTGTCCTAGATTTTTGCTTTTGTTATATAATTATTTTTCTTCTATATTTTCTTTTCCCCCCACCATGTGTGTTACTTTCTTCCCATCCTGTCATATCTTATTTCTTTACCTCTTTTCCTTGTTTGATTCTTGTTGGTTGGCAGAGATGTTAGTCTATTGGGTAAAATGCTTTGCAGAACTTGTTCCAGCTCTTTTTGTGGTGAGTTCAATTCCTGCTGAGTTCAACTTTCATCATTTCAATGTGAATAAATAGTAAGCAATTCTCAAGGGAGCTGAACAGCAGAAGGTCTTGAGAGAAGAAACCCCCACCTCTGGCAAGTGCCTTGGCCCTTAACTTCTTACATTCTAAGTGGGCATTTAAACTGCTTGGAGATTTCATTTGTGACCAACTCATCTTTCATTCAGACATAGTGTATCTAGGACTACATTATCTAATGTATATTGTGTAGAGGTAAGAAATTTCAAGCAAGCTGAACTGCAAAAAGTCTTTGGAGAAGAAGCTTTCCTTAAGTAAGTGTCTCGGCCCTTAACTTCTTATACTCTAAGGGGAAAAGGCTGCACCCAGGTTATGACATCTGGGTGCCCTTTTGCTGACACTTTTGAGACATTTGAATATGGGAGACTTGTGCATTTTGTCATTCATCCTTTTGGGGTTGATTAAATAAAGTACCAATCAAGTACTGGAACCCTGCATTGGTGAACCCTGTCTTTTCAGAATTGCTTGTCTTGTATCTAATAATTATTAAATGTGGTAAGGCAGTGAGCTTTGATATTTTGGATTCATTTCCCAGGCCTGTTTCCAGAATTTGTCTTGGGGAAGGAGTGAGTTGGACAGTGCTACCTTTCATTGCATTTCTTGTCATAATTTCAGTTTATATGGTATCATTTAATATTTGTTTAATTTTTTTACAGAATTACTACCGTGCAAAATATTCAATCTCAAGGAAACAAGTCTTCAAGTGAACTCCTATATACATCTCCGCAGTAAGTGTCTGTCTGAGTATTTTTTCTCTCCTTTTTTTCTCTCCTTTTTTTCTCTCCTTTTTTCTCTCCTTTTTTCTCTCCTTTTTTTTCTCTCCTTTTTT
>NC_069004.1:23618992-23621676 GCF_001194135.2 Octopus bimaculoides
TTTTTTCTCTCCTTTTTTTCTCTCCTTTTTTTCTCTCCTTTTTTCTCTCCTTTTTTCTCTCCTTTTTTTCTCTCCTTTTTTTCTCTCCTTTTTTTTCTTTCCTTTTTTTTCTCTCCTTTTTTTCTCTCTCCTTTTTTTCTCTCCTTTTTTCTCTCCTTTTTTTTCTCTCCTTTTTTTCTCTCCTTTTTTCTCTCCTTTTTCTCTCTCCTTTTTTCTCTCCTTTTTTTCTCTCTTTTTTTCTCTCCTTTTTTTTCTCTCCTTTTTTTTCTCTCCTTTTTTTCTCTCTCCTTTTTTTCTCTCCTTTTTTCTCTCCCTGTTTTTTTCTGTCCTTGTTTTTTTCTCTGCTTGTTTCTTTCTGTGTTCCTTTCTGTTGAAGAGCATAGGCTCGAAACGTTAAAGACTTTCTCTATTCCCGAACGTTATACTAATACATCTATTTGTTGTCTACACCACCTGTCTTCATCTGTTGTTTTTTCGTGAATTCTCCCTATTTTATATTAACATTTGTTTTTATGTTGAGTTATGATAAAAACAATTTTACATTAATCTGATGGGTTACTCTATACTTTTGTAGAGTATAACTTTATTATTCGTAAACAAGAATGTTGTTGACAGTGACTTTGAAGTTTTGTCCAGCTAAGCCATATCAGTGTTTCCTAAACTTTTTTGAATTTCCACCTCCTTTTTGGATTACATATCCCATCAAACCTCCCACCTGAAGTCAATCAAAAATAACTCATCAAAATTTAGATGTCAAATAATTGCTTATTGTTTTAGCATTTTTTTGCCTTATCAAAAATATAATTGAATAAAAATATCTATAATAGAATTATATGAAAGATGGGCTTCTTGTGAGGAGATTTATTTTGCCATATTCAGCTGAACAGTAATAAGTAGTATCCTTAAATCACCCTTTTTGACTTCTTGTAGTCAGCTTCTCTTTTCCATCAAAAAGTGTGAAATAGCTTCAGCTCTTTAGCATCTGAAAATAATTCTGCTTGTTTCTCCGTTACTTAGCTCGTCTGTGACACTTCCATGAGATTAGTTGAATTAAGGAGGAGGGAGGGGATGAGAGGGAGGAAGAGGATGAGAGGGAGGAAGGGGATGAGAGGGAGGAAGGGGATGAGAGGGAGGGAGGAGAGAGGTAGGTAAGGGAAGGGAGGTGATGGTGAGTGAAATGTGTAAATTTGCTTTTGAGTTAAGTTTCTTTTTCTCCATCCCTTAACCCATCTGTGATGCTGTCCCATGATTAGTCGAAGGGAAAGGCAAAGAGCGAAAGGAAAAGGAGAGAGAAAAAGAGAGTAAGGCAAAGAGGGAGAGAGAAAGAGGGAGAGTGCTGTGTATTAAATCTATAAAATTCTGCATAAAGTATATAAAGTGTATATAGTAATCATTGTATTCCAATTTCCTTCACTTTTCAATGATTAGCAGATGAGTGACTATATTTTGCTACAGACACAACACAGGCTATGCTTTCAGGTTTCTTGGATAAAGTTTTCAGAAATAACCCAATAAGTTAACCATTAATTCTGTGAAATATTCATGGGTCCCATTAGTTCAGATTATTCTGTCAAATGTAATATTTAAACATTTACATTGTTTTGAATTAACCATGCATTATCTTGAAACTTTGAGATTTTGAATCTGTGATTGTTTATTTTTTAGAATGACATTATAGGGTAGGTATGAAAAGCCAGATCTGATCAGTTTGAATATAAAACAGATAGAATATTTGCGCTCCATGTGGCC
Organism: Octopus bimaculoides; assembly: GCF_001194135.2. Lineage (NCBI taxonomy): Eukaryota > Metazoa > Mollusca > Cephalopoda > Octopoda > Octopodidae > Octopus > Octopus bimaculoides. The sequence continues at coordinate 23,620,742 of NC_069004.1, forward strand.
GGTTGAAATGCTAAAGGGTTAACTATACATTCAACTAAATATGATGAGTTGAACATAATTAGGAACTTTTTCACAATAGCACACAATTTTAGACAAAGGATTTCATAAAGATTTATAACTTTATGCTTTAATCAAGAATGATGTTACCCATTTTGTAAATTTGATTGTCAACTCTTGGTTGTTTTTTTTTTTTTAAATTCAATGAAATGCAGAATATAACAGGTTTCATTAACTTAAATTTTTCTAACAGTCGTCTTCAGAGAAATGTAAAAGAGATTTAAGTATCCATGATAAATTATACATATGTGTGTGTGTATGTATATATGTGTGTATATGTATATATATATATCATGTGTACATAAATATATATATATCCTTTCAATTTGTAAAGGGTAAATGCCTCTGAGTGTACTCATAAAAGCTCCTGTGCTGTTTGTTGTTGGCTACTGCTTATTATTCCCATCTTCCAGAGTAATCTTATGAGATTGTTATGTATGCAGAACTCTGCATGTGAGAATATAGTCTCAAACAAACATCTGTTATGCAGAAACATATGTAGCTATGCATTAATGAAATATATAAATTTCTATCTAAAAACTTTTCATCATTACTTTATATATATATATATATAAAAACAATTGCGGTGTGTAAGATGTTTATAAGCCATTTAAGAAACACACAAAAACCGTTAGATTCACTTCAACATAGCACGGAATTTTGTCAGTGAACAGGTCGCACTCTCAAAGCGACGAAAATATTTTGGCAAATTAAATTTAAATGTTGAAGTGAATCTAACAGTCTTTGGGTGTTTCTTAAATGACTTATAAACACCTTCCACGCTGCAATTGTTTTCGTTCCAGCACATGATCTCAGATCAGGTCACTTGCTATGCAAGTACATCTCCATACACACACACACACACACACACACACACA
>NC_069004.1:23622211-23623759 GCF_001194135.2 Octopus bimaculoides
ATTTGTGATGTGTATATGTATTGTATATATTGTATATATTCTGTGTATGTGTGTTGTATATATCCTGGAGTTGTAGCAGAAACACAAAACCAGCAAATCAATAATTGCAGAAAAACTATAACAAGCGACATGACATTCTCACATAAAAATACATTAATGATGAATAGGGGGGGGGGAGGGAAAGATTTCTCCATAAAATAATGATTAGGTTTGTTTTAGTCAGGAAATATTTAAAGAGTAGGTGTGAAGTTCAGTAAGAAAAAGAAAGTATAGAAATAAAGCTATTATAGGTTATTGGAAATAGCCAATAGCCAGTTCAATTATTGTAAAATTTAAATTAAGATTTGTGTAAATGGGTGGTGTGTGTCTGCGTGCTGGGGAGTAGCGGATGACTGTAATAAAAGTTTATTGAGCTTTGAGACATAAGGAAGTTATTTATTTGGGAAAGATGAAAAAAATTGCATGAATGGTCAAGTAGCTATATATATATACATATAAATACATACTTACATACATAATTCACACACACACACACACACACACACGTAATGTAAACTTATGAGTGTGTGTGTGTGGGGGGGTTACGTTGTTTTAAGTGGGTTTGTGGGTTCAGTTATGTATTTAGGCTCTCTGGTGTGCATGTGCATGTGTAGCTGTGTAAATGATAGTGTATATAAGTGTGTATTTATATATGTGTATTCATATATGTGTATTCATTTATGTGTGTCATATTTGTGCATCTGCCCATCCGTGCATGCTCATATATATATGTGTGTGCACATACAGATATGTGTTACATTTGAAGACTGTATGTATAACATGTATAATAGAAAAAGGCCACATGACTGCTTGGTATGAAGTCACTCACAAACACTCCCACTGTGGGCCCACAGCCAGAGCTCTTTCTGCTTCTTGCCCTTCCCACCACTATCCCATATGTCTTCTACATTTCTGCTACTATTCACACTCCTTACTGACTACTGGCCCAGTCCTTTCTCCCCACAATGCCAGCCAGCTTCAGTTCCATCCCTGCACATTTGTTTGGTGCAGGCACATGGTAAAATGGTTAGGGCGTTGCAGTCATGATTGCAAGATCATGGTTTTGATACCCAGATTGGGTGGCATGTTTGTATTCTTGAATTAAACATTCCATTTCATGTTGCTCCAGTCCACTTGGCTGTAAATGAGGAATCCACTGAAGGCATTTGGCTTACAATTGTAAGGATGTGAGTTTGATTCCTGGTGGTGCGTTGTTCTCTTGAGCAAGGCATTTTATTTCACATTGCTCCAGTGCAGTCAGCTGATAAGAATGAGTTGTACCCATATTTGAAAGGGCCAGCCTTGTTACATTCTGTGTCATGCTGAATCTGCCTGAAAGAGACCGATAGAATAAGTACTAGGCTTACAAAGAATTTGGGGTCAATTTGCTTGACTTAGGGCGGTGCTCCAGCATGACCACAATCAAGTGACAAACCAGTAAAAGAGTAAAAGAATATACACATACATACATACATACATACATATACATACACATACATATATATATAT
>NC_069004.1:23623859-23626051 GCF_001194135.2 Octopus bimaculoides
CACACACACACATATATATATATATACATACATACACACACATATATATAAATATATCGATACATATATATACACACACACATACATATATATGCACACGCACACACATGTGCATGTGCACAATAGCCACCGTCTACATAAGTAAATATACATAAATTCATTATAAACTTATTACACAAATTTCTAAGACACATTGATGTATGTTTAGGGTCAATAATGAGCAAACGGCTGTCTAAACTCTATTCAATCTAATATTACATAACGTCATATGTATACATGTGTGTGTGTGTGCTCATTTGTGTGTGCGTGTTTGGTGTACAGGCAAATATATGCATATACAAGTGTGTGGTTCAACATCCATACACACAGGCAGATATCTATTTTTGTGTCTCTTCACACACACACACGTATGAACAAAAGGAAAAGGTAGTATTCAATACATTTGGTTAAAGTTAAATTTTTTACTACGTTTGACTCAGCTCCACTTGATTTTGCCCTTTCGCATTTGATGCACCTTTCTGTCTTTAAACCATCAGCATTTAAGCCAACCACATCTGGCCAATATATTCTATTTGTTTTATGTTCAACTGTCAAAATCTGGCCTCTCACACTTACCCTACAATGGCATTCTATAAATAAACAATAGGCGCAGGCGTGGCTGTGTGGTAAGAAGCTTGCTTCCCACCCACATGGTTCCATGTTCATTCCCGATGCGTGGCACCTTGGGTAAGTGTCTTCTACTGTACCCTTGCGCCAACCAAAGCCTTCTGAGTGGATTTGACAGACAGAAACTGAAAGAAGCTCATCGTGTGTGTGTGTGTGTGTGTGTGTGTGTGTGTGTGCATGTGTGCGTGTCTGTCTGTCTGTGTTTACGTCCCTGTCACTTAGCAGTTCGGCAAAAGAGAACGACAGAATAAGTACTAGGCTTACAAAAAATAAGTCCTGGGGTCGCTTTGTTGTACTAAAGGCGATGCTCCAGCATGGCCCCAGTCAAATGACTGAAACGAGAAAAAGAATAAAAGAATACCACATCATCAAAATTTTGAAGTTTCAAGATAACTCTTGATTCATACATCACAGAGCTATGTAGAGGTAGGTAGGTACAAACATAAGCATGTATGAATGTAGGCTATGTATGGCATGTATGTATGGGCAGGTATGGACACATGTATGGGGTAGCATCAAGAAGTTCCTGGACTAGTTATGTTAAATAAAAGATAACTTAGTTACCTAAGTTTTTACATCATCTCCTTTGCAACCATGTGCTGCCAGGTTCAGTCCCACAGTGCCACCTATGACAAGTATCTCCTATTATAGCCTTAGGCCGACCAAGTGAGTAAAATTGGTAAATGAAAACTGTGTGGAATCCCATTGTGTGTGTGTGAGTGAGGGTACATGTCTTAGTGGTTCGGGGGTTGCACACATGATTGCAAAATCGTGGTTTTCAATTGCAGACCAGGTGGTGCATTGTCTGCATTGTGCTTCTGAGCAAAACACTTCATCTCATGTTGTTCTGAATCACTTTAACACCTGACATGTGGTACACCATGCACCTGCTCAGGTAACATCAATTTGATGGAAAGAGTGAGCTAATGTGCAATATAAACATTTGATCACTATAAACAAATCATCCGTGCAGGTTCTTCAGTAAGAAATCACAGAACCATCTTTCTCAGACCACAAGAGACTCCCATACATACATACATACATTACATTACATTACATACATACATACATGCCCTCTCCCCTCTTGGAAGTTTTTTTTTTTTCGTTGGCTTGCAAGTACTTGGTGACCCTGTCAGTGCAGGTGCCACTTAAAAAGCATCCAGTCCACATTGTGGAGTGGTTGGTGTTCCAAAGGGCATCCAGCTGTAAAAACCTTGCCAAAACTGACTTCAGCTGCACTTGTGCCACATAAAAAGCACTAACTCCACTCTGCTGAGCGGTTGGTGTTAAGAAGGGCATCCAGCTGTAAAAATCCTGCCAAAACAGTTACAGAGGTCTGGTGCAGGTTTCTGCTTAGCCAGCTCTTGTGAAACCATCCCACCCATGCTAGCATGGAAGGCAGAAGTTAAACAATGATAATATATATATTTATTTATTTACATATATATATGTATATACATACATATATATATAGGTATGTGTGTATGTATGTATGTATGTATATATATATATATATATATATATAT
>NC_069004.1:23626854-23628249 GCF_001194135.2 Octopus bimaculoides
TATATATATATATGTATAGCGTGAGAGAGTTAGGGGTTGGGGGTTCAATACATATATATATATATATATATATATATATATATATATACACACACATATATATACACACACACACACACACATATATATATATAGATAGATAGATAGATAGATAGATAGATATAGATATATATACACATATATACACACGCACATCATACGAACACACACACACAAATGTGTGAATGTGTGTTTTCATGTTTCTGTTTGTCTCATACCTATACACACCAACACTTGAAAAATGGTGTTGGTTTGTTTATGCTCCAATAACTGAGCAGTTCAGCAAAAAATAAAGGATTCGGGTCAATTTATTCGACTAAACCCTTCAGTACAGTGCCCCATCATGACTGCAGTCCAATGACTAAAACAAGTGAAAGATAAAAGATAGTTTGTTTATGTTGTTTTTTTTTAATTAATGCAAATATGTAATTGAATTTATGCAGATACACAGACAAATCAAAACATTTTCTGTATGTTCTGAATATTTGGGCTTATATGCATGAATATGCTTGCATACATGCTTGTGATAAGTCAATATATATATATATATTTCTTTTGAAGAAGAAGTGACTGCAGGTCACTGAAAACCTAAAATAAAGCCTATATTGTTATATGGTAAACACATGATAAATATTGAGAATAAGATATTGATTATTTAATTATTAGGAAAACAATAGTTAAAACAACAAAGATGAGCCTTGTAAGCATCAATATTTATATAAGTAGATGCAGGAGTGTATACGTATCTGAGTGTGCAGATATATAAGAATGTCAACACAAATTCATGGAAAGGCAAATAGACAGACAGACAGATAGGTAGGCTTGCATATATATTCTTTAAGTTATTTCAGTCATTTCATTGCACCCATGCTGGAGCACCACCTTTAGTCAAACTAATCAAGCCCAGGCCTTATTCTTTGTAAGCCTAGTACTTATTCTATTGGTCTCTTTTGCTGAACTGTTAGGTGACGGAGATGTAAACACACAAACATCGGTTGTCAAGCAGACAAACACAGACACAAATAACAAACACACACAGACATATATATGTATACATATATATATATATATATAGATATATACACATATATTGTTGTTTATAGTTTCAGCTCAGAGCTGCGGCCATGCTAATGCACCTTTTTATTCTCAAATGTGTGATAATGCTAATAAATAGCATGATCAGGATAAATTATCCATACATTGCAGAAAAATACGTTACAGGCCAGCCATGAGTCTCGAACTCACATCCTTGTAATTACGCGTCAAGTGCTTTACCATTAAGGTAAACTGCCCAGTTATATATATATATATATATATATATACATATATATATATATATATATATACATATATATA
>NC_069004.1:23628838-23629280 GCF_001194135.2 Octopus bimaculoides
TATATATATATATATACATTGCAAACAAACGTAGACGAGAACACACGAGCCACATAGAGAACATTCTACTTCATCAGCTACCCACGTTTTAACACCGGCGTTTCGATGAGCTTGGGCAGGACGCATCGTTAAAACGGCTCGTCCCATGGATCGCAGATTAATTTTGTATACGCAAATTAAATCTAGCCATGGATGAATGTAGTGGCGGACAAAAACAAGACAGGAAAACAAACAGAAAAGGCTTTACGGCCAGACGAGAAAAATTATGTGTGTATGAATGCGATGAGGCACGAATCCGAGAGAGACAAAGTGGTGCGTGCCTTGCTTGGCGAAAGTCAAGGAAGGAAAGGATTATTGACCGGAAGCATGTGACCATGCCGGTAGAGAGAGTGGTAGAGGGAGAAACAAAGGGAGGAAGTAGAAGAATAGGTGAGCAACAGGG
>NC_069004.1:23629290-23631796 GCF_001194135.2 Octopus bimaculoides
GAGAGTGGTAGAGGGAGAAACAAAGGGAGGAAGTAGAAGAATAGGTGAGCAACAGGGGAAAAGAGAAAGAGAGGAAATACGAGGGGGAAAAAAGAGGTACGTAATAGTAACAGAGGAAGAATGAGAGAGGTAAAGCGAGATACGTAGTAGTAAAGGGGAAGAACGAGAGGGGGAACAAAGAAAGAGAAAGAGATATATGTATATGTATATATATATGTATATATATATATATATATATATATATATATATATATATATATATATATATATATATATATATATATATGTGTATATATGTATATATATGTATATATGTATATATGTATATATATATATATATATATATATATATATGTATAATCCCAACCACTTTACTGAGGGCAGCAGCTCTATAGGTGTTGCCTTGCTGTTGGCAAGCACTCTCACTCTATCTTTCTCTCTCAGCATATACACACACTCACACACACATATATATATTACCTTTTACTTGTTTCAGTCATTTGACTGTGGCCATGCTGGAGCAGCCTCTTGAATAGTTTTAGTTGAATAAATCAACCCCAGGACTAATTTTTTTCTTAAGCTTAGGACTTCTTCTATTGGTCTCTTTTGACAAGCTGCTAAGTTACAGGGAACACAAACACAGCAATACAAGTTGTCAAGTGGTGGTGGGAGGAGGAACAAACACAGTCACAAAGACACACACACATAGATATATACATATATATATATATATATATGATGGGCTTCTTTCAGTTTCCATCTACCAAATCCACTCACAAGGCTTTGGTCAGCCTGAGGCTATAGTAGAAGACACTTGCCCATGGTCTACTAGTGCTAATATTTCGGTGATATATATATATATGTAAAACAAACAATAGAAATGGTAAACGGAATAGATGAGAAACTTTATTGCTCACAACAATCGTTTCAACATATCCTGCATCAATCCTTTGCAGGTTGGAAACTACACAACTAGTTGTGGTACATCCCTCAGTGCTGAAGGGTCTTGTCAGGTGACGTAATAGGGAATCTCTCATTAAATGAACTCTGTTTCACTCAGATTTAATACAGCTCAACACCGCATTAGTGGATTAATATTCTGAACCCGGAACCATGTGGTTGGTAAGCAAGCTACTTATCACACAGCCACTCCTGTGCCTATACATAAACACACACACACACACACACACACACACATATCTATAATACAAGTGAAGGCGAGTGTCAGTGTGTCAGTGTGTCACACTTTTTCAACTTTACTCCTTCAACCCCCTCTCTCACTATTCAATGATACTTCTACTATTCCTCATCTTTTACCCCCTCCGTCACTATTCAATCCCCATATACTGCATTAATATTCCTCGCACTTTCCCTCGCATTGTTGCCTTTATTGAACTCATAAAGCAAAATATGCCAAATATTCTCCTTTGTCACTTCATTATAACTTTGAAAAAAATAACTATTAAAATCAAACTGCACTCTTCAAAATGTGCACTAAGAGTAAGGACAAGGTAAAATGACTACCTTCTTTTATAGCAAGTTGATGCAAGTAGTTTATCCCATCCCCCTCCGACTTTTGGTTCATGCAATTGAAAAAACTGCATTATTTATGGGATGACCTAATATATATGCGTGTGTATATATGTACATATAGGTATATGTAATAAATGCAGAAATACATACATGTGTATACCTCCTCACAAACACTCTTTCATAACACCTTCCTAAAACACACACACCAACATCCCACACTCCTACTAACCTTCACCACTACACTTCCACACTCATAGTCTTTTCACACACCACCCTAAAATACACATCCACCACTTTTCCTCTTCCCCACTTATGCCTGCTTCGGGGCATTGATGCACTCTTACACTCACATCTAAACGCCTGCCCCATCCTTCTTAACTCACCTCCATAAAACAGCATTTATACTTCATTTTTAAACCTTCCTCCTTTCATTCTCTCTCTCTCTCTCTCTCTCTCTCTCTCTTTCTTTCTCTCTCTATCTATCCATATTTCTTTTTTTTCTTCTGATGAAGGCCTACTGTCTGAAACATTGATGCTTTCTCTTTACATTAATGCAATCAGTAAGCTAATTAATATCTTATTTGTTAAACCATTTCCTTTTTGTGTCATCTTTATTGTTTACTGTAATAACACTATTATATATATCTATATCTATACTATATATAAAACAGAGATGTGTGTGTAATCGCTTTTCACGTGAAATCGACTTCACCAAATGCTTCCATACTTGTGATGCGAGAATAATTTGACCTCGGATAAATCTTAGGCTCTTCATTTGATTTTTTTAATTAAAAATATATAATATTGCTTTATATTTAAGATTCACTTCTTTAAAAAGGTTCCTCAATGTCAACTTCCGGTATTGACGTAACAACAGCAAAAAAGCTTCACTCTCTATTTTGTGTGTGAGTGTGTGTGTGAGTGTGTATGAGAAAGAGAGAGAGAGTAAATACTACATACACACCGCTCTATC
>NC_069004.1:23632205-23638112 GCF_001194135.2 Octopus bimaculoides
TTTCATTTAATGCCCATTTTAATTTTCGTAAAAGTTTCCAAGTACCAATGAGGCTTTTTGGCACATCTTCAATTTTCCCCATTCATGAGAGGCGCGCAGCCATCATTCATCTGAGAGTCCATCTACAGAATGTCCTCAAATTTCTATACAGCATATTTTGCCTTTTTTTCTTCAAGTATATAAGCAACAATTTCATTCCCGAGCAACGCCGGGTGCCTCTGCTAGTATATATATATATATATATATATACACACACACATACACACACATTCTTTTACTTGTTTCAGTCATTTGACTGTGGCCATGCTAGAGCACCGCCTTTAGTCGAGCAAGTCAACCCCAGGACAAAAAAATACTAAATTTCAAACAATTTTATGGTCAAATATGATTAGAGCAATTCCAAACCATAAAAATCACACTTTAAAATAGTGTTTATCGACAGTCACATAATTTTCCTTCAAGCTTCGAACAGGAGTTTAGATTATGTACCAGCTACCACAAATAATTGTTTGTATGAAAAGTAAGGCCCTACATACATCAATTTGTCTTTAAATTAAGTGGTAGTAGAAGAATTATCATTGATCTTTTAAAAGGTAAGTTTATTGCTGCTTCTGGCCAGCTATATGTTGGTTGTTCAAGGGTAGGGAATGGAAACAAGCTGTTTGTACTGACCCCGAATGGGAAAACAACAAATGTTGTTTATCATGCAGTTTTGCAATAAGTTCCAAGGCGACAAATTATATCATTGTTTTGATGAAAATTGTTCATTGCTTGAAAAATATTGGTCAAGATTAATAAAATTTCTTATGTACTCAATGCATAAGAAATTTAGTCTGACGGTGGCAGGCAGTGAAAACAGGCCCTTGAGCAGGATGACAGCAATGAAGGTTGTTGGTGGCCAGTTGACATCGTACTGTGTTGTCACTGATGGGTTGCTGTCCAGTGCCAATGGTCTCATGAACTGTTATACACGCTGGTCTGAAGCAATCACAGAGGTGTTGCAAGTGGATGAAGCACTCCTGCCAGAGCTTGATCAGCCAGGGGCACCCTCTGCAGTCACAGTCTGCAGTGCTGTTGGTGTTGTTGTATCGCTGTTGCAGGCGATTGATGGTGCTGACATGGACATTGTAAGCTTTCACAACAACCAGGGCACACACTGCCCTGCTTGCAATTGGTCGATAGCTTCTTCTCTTTGTGCTGCTGACAATCAGGTCATACTTGATGTGTCCAAATCACAAATGCCAGGAATGTGATTCAAGTTGGCTTTTATATCTATAACCTCCAAGTGCATTTTGGTTTTCATGATAATTGTTTGCGAATGCCACCCACAGCTTTCAACGCAGCCACGTTTTGGCATCTCGTTTCAGGGAAAGTTGAGAGGTTACCTGCAATTTGGGTCTCAGCCATAAACCAGCATGTCTTGGAATATTTACAATTACATCCTCGAAATAAATTTTCAGAATTTACGATATAAAAATGGCATTTGAAAAAAATCACGTTTCTTTTGCGATTTCAGTGTATTCCTTAGCCAAATAAAGGTTACATAGCAACTTTGTTCAAGGTTCTTGGCCATGTGGGTAAGCAAAGCTACATCATAAATGCTACATCGACGGACATTAGGACCCTTATCCATCAGAAACACATGTTGGGTTGAAGGCGGTAAGCTGGCAGAAACATTAGCATGTCGGGTGAAATGATTATCGGTATTTCATCTGCCATTACGTTCTGAGTTCAAATTTCACCGAGGTCGATTTTGCCTTTCATTCTTTCAGGGTCGATAAATTAAGTACCAGTTGCGTACTGAGGTCGATGTAATCGACTTAATCCCTTTGTCTGTCCTCATTTGTCCCCTATATGTTTAGCCCCTTGTGGGCAGTAAAGAAATAAGACAGATATGTTGGGTTGAAATTTAATGTGAATTTAATGACAACAGGACTGTAATAAACAAATTTTGAAGATGTATCATAGAGAATGTATAACTCAAGATGAATAATTCTCCGTTCTTCTTTATGATGTCTTCATTATATACTCTGTATGTTGTGTGAAATCCCATGAAGCAAATTCAGGATTTAACTCTCAAGTGAACTAACGTCTAATTGTTTATTTTAAATGATTTTGTATGTTTCCTGTCATTCAGTGTGGTTAGCCAGAATTGGATTATATCAGAATGCTACTAACATACCTGCCCGAGTTCTAGACCCCTATTCCTTTACATTATCATCACCATCATCATCATTTAACTCATTTAATATCCATTTACCTTGGTGGCATGGGATGGTAAGTTTGGCTGGAGCTGCACCACATTCCAGTTGTACGTTTTGGCACAGCTTCTACAGCTGGATGCCCTTCTTAATGCTAACCACTCCACAGAGTGTACTGGGTACTTTATATATAGTAGTGGCGCAGGTGCACTTTAACTGGCACCAGCAGTTTGCTTTTATGTGGCACCAACACATACATACATACAGACACACATATATGTGCATATGATATACAGAAATATCATGACTGGATATTCTTCCTGTCCCTTCATAACCCCACCTGTTTTCATGTAAGGTCATAGGGAAATATTACCTTTCATTAAAACAGGTGAAGAAAGGGATCTCATTGTAGAAAATTTTCTGCAACAAATTCCTTCAGACTCATGCAAGCATTAAGAAGTGGACATAATCGATGATGATGATGATGATGATGACACAAATACTCATATATAAAATATATATATATATATATATATATATATATATATATATATATATATCATATACTGCAGGCAATTTTTCTACAAATGCAGTAACCCCATCTATGAACTGCTACAGGGTAGAGAGGGTGATTTAACTTTGCACTACAATGAATCTCTATAAAACAAGTGATAGGACAATATACACCCAGACCACACTAATGACTAAAACCAATAAAAGAATAGCAAGAAGAAACAACTAATTTACTTTGTACAGCATGTGAAATTACATGGGCCAATGATTCTTTTTATTGTAAATGCATAATCAGCTGACAAGACAATGTGGTACCAGTTTGTCCGATATAACATTTACAATCATAAATTTGACAACTTTCATATTTGCATAGAAATTCATGTAATACATTAATAGCTTACAAACTTGTTTGGTTTCTTGCATATTTGTGGAATCTTGCATGTTTGTAATGTGTTATTAAAGCTACTTTGTGGTTGGATATTATTCTTGATGTGTTATGTTTGATGAGTATTTTTGTTTTACGTTTCATTCATCTCTTCCATAGCAATGGTGCATTTGATTCATATAATATACAGTATGTCTGTTGTTTTACTGCGTACAAATTGATTCTGAATTATTCTATAGTTCAGTCTATTATTGCTATACGTCTAACTGCCTAGTATTTGTTGCATCCTGTTATTTCTTTGACAGAGCTAGCTTCTGTGGACTAAAACATGAAGTACACTATAAAGTAGTTGGCAAACCAGCTGAAGGCAATGTAAAAGTTTGAAAAGAGTATTTAGTCTTACTGAGGGCAAAACAACAGGTTCTTTCTTTAGTTGGCATACCTGAATGAAGATTTGTGGTTATAAAATCTTTTTTGAAATTATTTTCACACATACCAAAGCATACATATGACTGAGGTGACTTCGTACATGACATTACATGCATGATCAGTAGGCACAAAAGTAGATTTCCACGAGTGAAACGTGGAATAGTCCATTTGGTAAGTCAGGGACTGCAAATATAGCTAAGCTTTGGAGAATGCTTTTAAAGATTTTTTGCATATCTATGGACTTCCAGGAAATGCTTTTCTGGTAGAGCAAGGAAATTTTTTCATACATTAGTTTTCATACTTGAAGAAAACAGTTGGTCATACCATATTATTTTCCTAAGTCAATTCTTAGGTCATGAATTTAAGTTGTTAAAAGTATAAGAGATGCTATCAATGAATCAACTGGTGCTGCTTTCTCAAATATTTCACCTCTTCATGCCAGTCTGATATAATCATCCACATGCTATGTAACTTTACATGCAATGGTTTTAGAAATGGAGGGATACCAAAACAATAGTAACTAATGATGCAGATGAACTAAGCTCATTCTCCATCTTCTTAATTATATTTCATGTTACTCTTTCCTAAGGCTCCCACATTACTTTCACCAGTCGACTTTCAATTTCCTCAAGGTTTCAGTTTGAGAGTGAAAATAGCCAAGGCTTCAGGCTGAGTGCACCATTCAGATTACACCAACATTTTTACTCCAACAGGACCTACACTCTACACATGAATATATATATATATAGATATGTATTTGTGTAACATTGTTCGTTTTTTCCCGTCCTTGTTTTGGTATACATTCGCTGCTTTCTTCCAAGGAATCTAATGCGCTTAGCTTAGTTTTTCCTTGGAGCTGGCCAGATTGGAGAAATATCGAGAATAACCAGCCAAAATTGCAAAGATAATCTGGATCTCGACTGAGGAAAGAAAATTCCGAATGACTTGTCCTTGTATCGTCTATCTGAATGTTTTGTCCCTTTCTTTTATCACCTAACTGTTTGGATGTTTTGCATCCTTGTCCCATTCTGTATTATTAATATATATATATATATATACACGCATATATATATATATATATATTTACACACATATATATATATTCTTACACACACACATATTTGCAAATATACATATATGCATACACAAAATTACATGCCAATGCCACATCAAAGTAGTACCAGCACACACTGTAAAGTGGTTGACATTAGGAAGAGCATCCAACCCATGCCAGCATAGAAAATGGATGTTAATGGATGATGATGATGACATACATACACATATTTACACACACACACACACACACACACACACACACACTGCAGTGTGAGGAGTGTTTTACATATTTTATATGTAGTTTAGTCACAAGGAAAAATCATTACTCATGGAACATCTGAGATTGTTAGTAGGGAAGATAGAAGGCACCCTTAAACTGCAAGCCAGTCCCAAATGCATCCAACGCAGTCGACTGATAGCAGCACCCAAGGATCACATTGTAGTGCTAAATCCCTCAGGATAGTATTGGTGAAATTTGAACTCTGAACCTAAAGAGCCAAAACAAATACCACATCTGATGCTCAAACAAGTCTCCTAGTCCTTTACCCTAAAATGATACTTTATAGGTCATGCACCATACAAGCACAAAACCCTTTGCTCTGACATATAGGCACAGGCATGGCTGTTGGGTGAGAAGTTTGTTTCTAGGTTCAGTGTCTGCTACAATATCCAGCTACACTGGCCAAGTGTCTGCTACAATAACCTTTAACTGATACGCAAAAGTACATTGGTATGTGTGAAGGTAACTCGAAAAATGATTGCCATTTTATCAGTAGCTTACTTTTGCCAACAGCAAAGAATTCTGAGGAGCAAGAGGTGATGAAATCATGAAATGCTGCTTCTGCATCTTCTTCAGATTTGAAGTTTTTTCCTTGCAAAAAGTTGTCTAATGCCTGGAAAACTTGATAACGACTGTGAAACTTGGCGCATAAGAAAATTGGAAATTTCATTCTTAATGACCTGATATGTATATAATGATGAACATGGCTCAGTGGTTAGAGTGTCAGGCTCACAAACTTGAGGTAGTGAGTTCAATTCTTGGACCAGGATATGTGTTGTGTTCTTGAGCAAGGCACTTTATTTCATGGTGATCCAGTTCACTCAGCTGTAAAAATGAGTTGCAACATCACTGGTATCAAACTATATTGGCCTTTGCCTTTCACTTGGGTCACATCAGTGGCATGGAGAGGGAAGGCTGGTATGCATGGGCAACTGCTAGTCTTCCCTAAACAACTTTGCCTGAACTTGGGGCAATCCCATAATCATTCATGACTGAAGGGGTTCTTTACTCTTTATATATATATATATATATATATATATATA
>NC_069004.1:23638162-23639521 GCF_001194135.2 Octopus bimaculoides
GCTTCTTTCAGTTTCTGTCTACCAAATCCACTCAAAAGGCTTTGGTCAACTCAAGGTTACAGTAGAAGTCACTTGCCCAAAGTTACATGCAGTGGGACTGAACCCAGAACCATGTGGTTCTAAAGCAAGCTTCTTATTTCTTTATTGCCCACAAAGGGCTAAACGTAGAGGGGACAAACAAGGACAGACAAAGGGATTAAGTCGATTACATTGATCCCAGTGTGTAACTGGTACTTAATTTATCGACTCTGAAAGGATGAAAGGCAAAGTCGACCTCGGCGGAATTTGAACTCAGAACATAGCTGCAGACGAAATACCGCTAAGCATTTTGCCCGGTGTGCTAACGTTTCTACCATCTCGCCGCCTTCCACACAGCTTCTTACCACACAGTCATTCCTGCACCTAAAATAATAATTTTTTTCCATGTAACACAAAACATATGGGCTGTACCGAGGCAAATTTATGATGAAATTTACTTTCTTCAGTGTTTAATAACTCTATTAAATGTCTAACTGTCTGAGACGAGTTGTTGTTAATGCGATTACAAATTTTCAGGCAATTAATCTTATTGTTACAGAAGAAATATGGTTCTATATTTACATCTGCTGCTGTTCTTCTTGAAAAATAAAGTCTATAGACTTGTTAAATTTTTGTTCTACCCACCCATGGATACTTTCAATGAAGTGGGTGAATGATTTATGTGTAGGTGAGATAAAAACCAGATTTCCCAGAGGGAAGGAATATTCATTTTTTTATTTATTTATTTATTTTAAGACATTTATTGACTTGTTTTTCAGGAAGGAGATGTAAATATTGAAAATGATAATGAAGATGATGATGACGATGACGATCATGATAACGACGACGACAATGATGACAATAATGATGATGATAATGACGACGATATTAATAATGATAATAATGATGATGATGATAATAAAAGAGGGAGGAGGAGAAGGAAAACAAGTGAAAGAATAACAAAGAAAAAGAATGAAGATTATTATTATGATCATCATCATTGTTATTATTACTATTATTGTTATTATTATTATTATTATTATTATTATTATTATAATCATTGTTGTTGTTCATGTGTAATAAAGATGAGTTTAATAGACTGCAGCAGAACTTTATAATCTTATTAAGAATAACTCAAGTTTGACAAATCTAACAGACTCTGGACATTTTGCGCACTTCCATAATGTTCTTCTCTGATTAACTTGATAAAGATATATTCTCTTATCCTCAAGAGGATTTTAATTCTTTCTCCCCATCTTTCTTATCTATCCAACTATCTATCTATATCTATAGATATATATACATATATATATGTATATATATATATATATATATATATAT
>NC_069004.1:23639839-23642255 GCF_001194135.2 Octopus bimaculoides
TACATACATATATATATACACACATATCTATGAATATATATAGATACATACACATATATATACATGTATAAATATACATATACATGCATATATACATACATATAAATAACCATTCACAGCAAATATATATGTGTATATATATATATATATATATATACATATATATATATATGTATGTATGCATGTGTCTATGTATGTATGTGTGTCTGTATGTTACCATGTATATCCATCAAAAGAATCGATGAACTCACTGATACACAAATGTCATACAGAAGGGTTAGAAAACATGCAGGAGTGGGTATATATATATATATATATACATACATATACATACATGTATGTCATCATCATTATCATATAACATCTGTTCTTCTATGCTATCATGTGCTGAATGATTTGAGAGGAACTGGCAAGACAAAGGACTGCACCAAGCTCTGTTTGCTTTCGCATGATTTCTGTGGCTGAATACCCTTCCTGATGCCAACCACTTTACAGAGTGGATTGGGTGCTTTTTACGTGGCACCAACACCAATGTGGTCACCGTGGAACTTGCAAAACAAAAACTCCCTCAACTGAGGAGAAGGGATAGTATTGAGGGGGTGGGGATTTATGCAAGGTGACGAGAGGTTAAAGTATGATAGAAAGAGAGGTGTCTTGCTGCAGAGGAGATACATGGCTACTCCAGTAGGCAAAGGGAGAAGAAAGGAGATGAGGTGGAGAGAGAGAGAGAAGCTGATAGTGAAAGTGTGTTAGAGCATAGGCTCAAGGAACAAGGAGCTGGATTAAGTGAAGTGGTAGAGAGGATTGAATAGGGTGAGTGAGTTGCTAACTTTGCAAGAGTGCAAAAGAAAATGAGAGATAGAAGAAAGAGCAATGTAGTGAGTGATGAACATGGGCAGAGGAGAGAGAGAAGATGCCTATGTATGAAGGCGGCAGACAGTCATGGGAATCAATAGCTAGAATTTAGGTTTAAAATTAAAATGTAATATACAGACAAAGCTGTAGAAAATGCACCACTTTGAAAAGATCAGGGCATACAACAGCTCCAATTCCATTGTGCTCCAGGCACTCTTTGCAGTCTACTGACTGCAATCAGCAAACAGATTTCAATGATTGGCCCTGTCCTACATAGCAATTTCACCACTTGCACACCTATCTTTCATTATAACTGCTACGATAAGGCAACCCTTTCTCTCCACTTTTACCCTCCGGTTTCATGTGATATTTGTAATGACAAAGTAAAATGGTCAGATTGGCAAAGGGTTGGGTGCTGTAAGGATTATCAATAAATGAGGAAGAAATCAATATTATGAACAAGAGAAAAGAATGAGTGACGATGAAGAAAAGGCATGAGGAGGGACATGGTAGTGTAAGAAAATGTTTTTAGGTATTTTAGTTATGGCTGTTCAGTTAAGAAGCAGGTTTTGAAAGCACACGGTCACAGGTTCAAGTTCACAATGTAGCACCTTAGGCAAGTGAAACATTAACATTTTAGAAAATGTAACATATATATATACACATAGGCATGGCTGTGTGGTAAGAAGCTTGCTACCTAACTACACAGTTCCAGGTTCAGTCCCTCTGAGTGGCACTTTGGCCAAGTGTCTTCTCCTATAGCCTTGGGCCAACCAAAGCCATGTGAGTGAATGTTATAGACAGAAACTGAAGGAAGCCCATTGTCTATATTTATATATATGTATAATATATGTATATATACTAGCAGTAATACACATCGTTGATTGGATAATTATTTTTAATCTTTCTCGTTCCCTTAAGTTAGCAATTCAGCAAAAGACTCCAATAGAATAAGTACTATACTTCAAAAAATAAATCCTGAGGTCAATTTCTTTGACTAAAACCCTTCCAGGCGGTGCCCCAGCATGGCCACAGTCTAATGACTGAAACAAGCAAACAAACTAGATACTGCATGTATATTACATAGACTACTTTCAATACAATAGAGGAAAAATGAAACACTGTACAAATGCACAGAACACAGAATCTGTGGTTAGTATCATAGCAAAAGTATGCACATGCAATCAAAACCAGATATTTCTGAAAGGAGGAAAATAAGTAAATAACTAGTATAAAATGGATAGAGAGGCATCTGACTGCAAATATTGGTCTGACATAATTTCCCTCCCTAATGAAAATGACAATAGTGTGCTAATTATCACCATAACAATATCTAATGACTACAAAATGTTGTGGCAGATGCGAGTTGAAAAGCTGAGAAATTACACTGTTTAGTTGTTGAAATATATATTTATATATATACATATATGCATGCATACATACATATATCAATCTATATAACATAAATAATATATAAATATATGCATATATCCATACATAGATGTACATACCTACATCTATACGTATATATATATATATATATATATATATATATATATAT
>NC_069004.1:23649653-23651862 GCF_001194135.2 Octopus bimaculoides
TATATATATATATATATATATATATATATATGAAAGAAAACATAACCATAGCACATTTGAATGTAAACTAAATTATTCAACATAAGTGAATTGCACAGTTCCTCAAGATAAAACAAACACATAATTTATGCATCAGATTCCATAAAAGCCTATTTAAAGATCAATTTAGTTGATTAACCTCCTGTTCTATTTCCAAATCACAAAAGATCCTTGGGGGAATGGTGCTCATGTCTGATTTTCTGTTAATCAAATGAGAAAGATAAGGGCAAAGATCTCACAAGAGAAAACTCAACGCTGTAGCAGACACCACCAAACCAACCATCAAATGCAGAATGATGCAGTTGTTTACAAAGGAAAATTGTACTCCCAGTGGTACTTGTCCACTTATAAATACATGAAATGGATCATTGACAGCTAAGTGCCTTAGAAGTTAAAGATGAAATAGAGCTGCTTGTGACCTGATACAACTAAGCCATTTGAGAGTTGGTTGTTTGATAGTCTTCAATCTGCTTCACTGTAGCACTTGGATAAAAATAGAAATAAGGTGTCTGCAAATAGCATTTCTCAACTGATTAAATAATGTCAAAAAATATTTGGTAATTTGGTAATTTGGTAATCTGATGGGAGACTTTTGAAGAATTATAAGAATTAACTAAAATGTTGCTTGTGTAAAGCTATCATGGGGTTGTAGGGTGTCGTAAGTGGAATCCACTCAACTGCAAGCTTTCAGACCAAATTTCCTGCTTCCTAGTATGAAGCTAACTTTCATTCTCTGACCATTCTTGAGGGCCATACAGTCTTCTTTGGAGTTCCTAGTCTCTTAAAGTACTGGTGATGGTGCCACATGAAAAGCACTGGTGCTGGTGCCATGCGATAAGCACTGGTGATGGTGCTACATAAAGAGCACCCAGTACACTCTGTAAAGGGGTTGGTGTAAGAAAGGGAATCCAGCTGTAGGAACGAAGCCAAAACAGGCTATGGAACCTGGTGCAGCACCTTACAACTGTCTGAAGACCAGTCAAGTGAAACTCTGAGCAACAGTTTGTGTTGAGGAATTTTTTCAGCTTTAATACAACAGCATATTACTCTACTTCTGCTATTCAAGTACAATCTTTTAATACATTGTTTTGTGCTTATTTATGTGTGTGTGTATACATACACACACACACATATATATATACATGCATATATGTATACATATATATACATGCATACATACATACAGTCTGACACATACACAAATATACATAAACACATGCCTAGAGATGTTCTCACAGGATATTGGAAATGAATGACACAGTTTGTATGAGACTGACACTCATTTACAACTGTTGTGCAATGTCAAGACAAAAGGACATAAACACACCAACATACACCTCACTATACATAGATATATAGATAGATAGATAGATAGATAGATAGATAGATAGATCAATCGATATAGATAGATATGCGTGAATAAGTTAATGCACACCTCCCCCACACACACACATATATCAGGGCTTATAACGGTTAGAAGGCTAAATGAAACAGCTGAAAGAACATGTTTAACATAGAAACCAATCATGGTTTCAAAGAGAGGGATCTGCACAATTTTCTTCAGGCATTCCCCCCCTCTCTCTCTCCCTCTCTCTCTCCCTCTCTCCCTCTCTCATACACACATAACCTGTTTCTCTCACAAACTCTTAACTTTTCACCTTACTTTCTTATGATTTCAGTTGATTCTTCATCTTCTTCTCCACTCCTCCTCCTCCTCCTCCTCTATGTCTCTTTGTCAGTCTCTGTCAGTTTCTTTCTTCCCATCAGTCTCTCTCTGTCTCTCTCTCTCTCTCTAATACTCCTTCCTCTCTATATAGCCAGGATCTTTCACATGGAACTTATTCCCACTCTCTTCTCCTGTCAGTCTCTCCCTCTCTCTCTTTCTCTCTATATCTGTCTATCTATCTATCCATCCATCTTCCAATTCCCTCATTCACTAATACCTCTCTTGCTTTCCCTCTCTCTCTCCCCATCCCCATCTCTCAACATCAAACACCTCTATTCCGCCCCCCATTTCCTATTGTAATAAGCTAATTAATTTCACATCTACGTCAGATCAAATAGACATTTCTAATATTCCACAACTTAAGTGGATTACAAGATTGTCTCAGCTCTTACTCCAAGACACGAGTTCAGGTGTGCTCTTGTGTCTATATGACAGTTGGGGGGG
>NC_069004.1:23652091-23655552 GCF_001194135.2 Octopus bimaculoides
TATATATATGTATGTGGTGTATATTTATATATGTGAGTGCATGTATGTGTGAAGGCGCATGGCTCAGTAGTTAGAGCGTAGAACTTACGATCGTGAGGTTGTGTTCTTGAGGTTGTGTTCTTGAGCAAGACCCTTTATTTCACGTTGCTCCAGTTCATTCAGCTTTAGAAATGAGTTGCGACATCACAAGTGCCAAGCTGTATCGGCCTTTGCCTTTCCCTTGGATAACATCGGTGGCGTGGAGAGGGGAGACGGGTATGCATGGACGACTGCTGGTCTTCCATAAACAACCTTGCCCAGACATGTGCCTCCGAGGGTAACTTTCTAGGTGCAATCCCATGGTTATTTGTGACTGAAGGGGTCTCCGAATCCGAATGCATGTATGTGTGTGGCTGTATGTATGTGAATGTGTATGTTTGTGCATGTGTGTGAGTATGTATGTGCGTGTGCGTATGTATGCATGTGCATGGAGGTTTGTGTGTGCGGAGGTGTGTGCATGTATGAAAAACAGGGAGAGAGAGAGAGGGGGGGGGGTCAAAGATGGAGAAGAGAAAGAAAAGATAGAGGGAATAAGAGAATAGGATCTTTTCCCATTCATTGTCAGGAAAGAGTTGGAGACTTCTGGCAGGGACTTTGCCATCTAAAATGAAGGAACATTTCCAGCATTCAGACATTGTCAGGGCAGCTGAGGGCATCCAGCCAGCAGGCCCTGGACAAGAACAACATCAACATAGTCAATGCTGTCAACATCATCATCATCATCATCATCGTCGTCATCATTGTCACCGTCATCATCATCATCATCATCGTGACCACCATCATCATCATCATCATTGTCACCACCATCATCATCATCATTGTCACCACCACCATCATCATCATCATTGTCACCATCATCATCATCATCATCATCATCATCATCATCATCACCGTCATCATCACTTCAATATCCACTTTTTTCATGTTTGCATAGGTAAGATGGAATTTGTTGAGTAGAGTTTCTATGGTTCGATCCCCTTCCTGCCACTAATTTTCACCTGTCTTCACCAAGCAAGGAAATATTTCACTATGGCTGGACATGTTTTCGCTAACATTGGAAAGAAGGATGCCACTTGTATGACAGTGACATGCATTTACAATAAGACACCAAGAAGACACCAAGTCACACATGCACAAACATACACATATATAGATATCTCTCTCTCACACACACACACACACACACATATATATATATAAGAAAATGAGACGACATAGGAATAACCGATTATTTTATGAACTTAATTGGCGTTACAGCTGTTTCTGCCATAAGAAGCCTTATTGCATCATGAGAGCCTTGAATATGAAGTGCAATTTATACATTTATTATATTGGAAAAAGCATTACAAATGAGAAAGCCAACATGGATGAGTTGAGTTCTAGACCAGGTTATCAGTCTTGCAATGCCTAAGAAATATATATATTTATATCTCATAATAATTCTGACTGTCATTCTGTTACTTAGCCCGTCAGTAATGCTTTCACATGATTAGAGAGAAAAAAAGGGAGAAAGAAATGACAGATGAGAAGTGTCCGTGACATGAGGTAGAGGGAATGTAATTGTAACACTTTCACATGAGATTGTAACACTTTCATGTGATTAGTTGAAAGGAAAGAAAAGAGAAAGGAAAAGGAGAGAGAAAAAGGATAGGACGAATAGTGAGGCAGAAAGAGGGACAAAGAAAAAGCAGGAGAGAGAAGAAGATGGATAGAGAAAAAGACAGAGAGAGTAAACGAGGGAGAGAGAAGCATCTGTGATATGAGGTAGGGAGAACGTAATATTTATTACATGGTTAAAAAGTTAGTTGAAGGTAGTGATGATATAAAGGAGGAGAGTTAAAAATATAATTTTAGCAGAGGGATGACGTTCTGATGGTGAGGTTAAGGAAAGGCAGAGAGAGTGAGAGGAGAGGAGGAGAGAGAGAGGAGGAGGGAGAGAGAGGAGGAGAGAGAGGAGGAGAGAGAGATGGTGATGGAGGTGACAGTGGTGATTGGATAGTAAAAAGTGTACTTTTGTTTTACTTGAACTAAGTTTTTTATATCCCCTATCACCTAACGCATGCGCATAAGTGCAATTCTGTGAATTATTCATGCTTATTTATGTGGCAGATATATGTAATTTAACTAAAGGTTGTATCATATGTACATATTTTATTTTGTTTATAGGGAAAATGGAAAAAGAGTGAATGTTTATTTTATGAGTGCTGTGTGTTAAGTCTATAAAATATAAAGTATATATATAAAGTGAATTAAGTAATCATTGTATTCCAATTTCCTTTACTTTTCAATGAATAGTAGATGAGCAACTATCTTTTAATACAAACACAACACAGGCTTTTTGGATAAAGTTTTCAGAAATAACCCAATAAGTTTACCATTAACTCTGTGAAATATTCACGGGTCCCACTAGTATATATAAATGAGGGAGTGCAGTAAAGTTTTTAAAGGCATCATGAAAGGCCTGATTGGAAACCCAACCTTCCCAGTTCTTTTACAGGGCTTAGAAAAACAGAAGGGCCACTGCAATAAGTGTGTGAATCTGAGAGGAGAATATATTGAATAAAACCATAATTAACTGATCCTCCTGTATTTTCTTTTACTCAAAGCCAATAACTTTTCAGCACTCCCTCTTGTGGTACCTCCCCACCCATGCTAGCATGGAACACAGACATCAAATGATGATGATGATGATCTATAAATATATATATATATATATATATATATATATATATATATGCAGGTATCTTTCACTTTTCATTTACCAAATCCACTCACAAGGCCGAAGTCAGCCTGGAGCCATAGTAGAAGAGACTTGCCCAAGGTTCCACACAGTGGGACTGAACCTGGAACCATGATGTTGGAAAGCAAGCTTCTTACCACATGACCACATGTTGACAAGATCCATTGCCAAACACCCCTGTGGTGGTGGTGGTGGTGGTAGAGTCTATTCTGAAGAGTATGGTACAAAAGATCAAGTACCATTCCTACATGATCAGGAGAGAGCAGTTTATGAGTGGCAAGACCTGGGAGAATTATGTGATCATGAAACGCCACACCTAAAAACATGTGGCCTCCTGGCTCTCCCAGTTTCAAACCCCATGGAATGCCAAGTCATGTTCATCTTCAGAGGAAGGAATGAACCAGCGTCTCTATGGTGCCAAAGACTGAATGAAGGTGTAGGGGATGGGGGCTGCTGCTTCCATGAGCTGTCGTTTCGGTAGCTGTGTCTACTGTGATGCCAATAGTGATGGTGGTGGTGATGGTGGGGAAGGAAGATGGCACCAGGAGATAATGGTTGCTGCAGTAGGAATTATTGAACTGTCTTTAAATCTTGCTGCTATTGATGATGATGATGATGAGGGAGGTTAGTGGCAGTGATGATGGCAGTGATGATGACAGTGGTGGTGGTGGTGGTGGTGGTG
>NC_069004.1:23656713-23661953 GCF_001194135.2 Octopus bimaculoides
TGTGTGTGTGTGTGTGTGTGTGTGTGTGTGTGTGTTTTCTGTCTGCGTTTGAGTGAGAATACGTGTATATGAAAGTGTGCGTATGTGTATATGTATATGTCTGCATTTGAGTGAAAGAGAGAGTGTGTGTCTGTATACGAGTGTGAGTGTATATGTATATTCCTGCATCTGTGTGAGAAAAAAGTGTGTGTATGTATGTGTGCATGCATTTGTGTGAGAGTGTGTGTATTCATTTGTGTGCAAAAGAAGGAAAGAAAGAGAGGTGTGTGTGTGTGTGTGTGTCTTTGCTGCAAAGAGATTTAATTTTAATTCATTTGAGAATTTATCAAAGATTTCCATTTGTTACCCGAAAAGGAGAGAAAGAAAAGAAAGAAAGGAGAGACAAAGAAGGAGAGAAAGAGAGAGAGAGATGCAGAGACAAAGAAACAGTGACACGTATAGAGTCACAGAAAAAAGATACAGATGGCTGAATCTACACACACACACACACACACACACACACACAGATAACTTTCTTTTATTAGCCACAGAGGGCTGCACACAGAGGGGACAAAGATAGATAGATAGATAGATAGATAGATAGATAGATAGACACACACATAGATAAATAGGCACAGACACACATTCATATCATAGATAGAGACACACAGACACACATTTATATCCTCATCCATATTTAATGTCCACAACACAGTGAGATGGCAGAATCACTGACATGCTGAGCAAAAATCTTAATGGCAGTTCATTAGTCTTTACATTCTGAGATCAAATTCACCCAACGTTGACTTTACTTTTCATCCTTTCAGGGTCGATAAACTTAGTACCAGTTATACACTGGAGTTTATGAAATCCACTTACCTCCTCCACGACATTGCTGGCCTTGTGCCAAAATTTGAAACCCTTTTTTGATGTTTTTTTTTTTTGTTTACACAGGTCAGATGGATTTTGTAAAGGTGGAATTTTCTACAGCGGGATGCTCTTCCTGTCACCAACCCTTACCTGCTTACAAAAGAGACAATAAACAAAGGTTTGCAACAGGAAGAGCATGCTGCCATTTAAAAAATCTGCCTCCATAAAATCCATTTGACCCATGCTAGCATATATATATTCAGGGTGTGATGGGTGAATTGTCACCATTTTATATTTTTAATTTTGCGCATGCACATTGTTTGTTTTTGATTTTGTTGACTACACAGTACAGTAGGGTCAGTTGGGCACCATCTGTGAGGAAAACAGCACCATGACACAATTCACTCTGCCAAAAATTTGGAAGCAACATGCTGTACTGCTTGGCATTCATGCTGGAAGCTCCGATACGAACATTTCAGAGTGTTTGGGTGTCAATCTGAGGACAGTGCATAGGATTCAGAAGGAGTTGGATTAGTCTAATGGTGATTATGAAGGTACGGCAGCTTGGAAAACTCACTCCAATCAGTCATTAGACTCTGGCCATGCTGGGACATCACCTTGAAGAATTTTAGTCAAATGAATCAACTCCAGTTCTTATTTTTAAACCTGATATTTATTCTATCAATCTTTTTTTGCTGAAACACAATGTTACAGAGACATAAACACTGGTTGTCAAGCGGTGGTGGGTGAACAAATGCAGACACAAAGATACACACACATATATGACGGGCTTCTTTTAGTATCCATCTTCTATATCTATTCACAGGGCTTTGGTAGGCCTGAGATTACAGCAGAAGACATTTACCCAAGGTACCACACAGTGGGACTGAACCCAGAACTGTGTGCTTGTGTCTGTGTTTGTCCCCAACCACAGCTTAACAACCGGTGTTGATGTGTTTATGTCCCCCATAACTTAGCAGTTGAGCAAAAGGGATCAATGGAGTAAGTACCAACCTGAAAAGGAAAACAAGTACTGGGGTTGATTAGTTTGATTAAAATTCCTGAAGCCAGTGCCCCAGCATGGCCACAGTCTAATGACCGAAAAAGGATGAAAGATATATAAGTACAAGCATGGTTGTGTGGTTAAGAAATTCGCTTTACAGCCACAAGCCTTTAGGTTCAGTCCCACTGTACAGTACCTTAGATGAGTTTCTTCTACTATATTCCTGGACCAACCAAAGCCTCCTGAGTAGGTTTGGTAGAAACTGAAACAAGCTTATCATCTGTGTGTGTGTGTGTGTGTGAAGGTAAAGAGTAAAGAGTAAAAACCCCTTCAGTCATGAATGACAATAGGATTGAACCTAGAAAATTCCCCTCTGAGGCACAAGTCCAGGCAAGGTTGCTTGTGGAAAACCAGCAGTCACCCATGCATACCAGCCTCGCCTCTCCACGCCACCAACGTCATCCAAGGGAAAGGCAAAGGGGCCAGTACAGCTTGGTAACTGTGATGTCACAACTCATTTTTACAGCTGAGTGAACTGGAGCAACATGAAATAAAGTGTCTTGCTCAAGAATACAACAGACAGCCCAGTCTGGGAATCGAACTCATTATCTTACGTTTGTGAGCCTGACATTCTAACCACTGAGCCACGCATGTGTATGCATCGGTTTATTCATATCATTGTTACTGTTAATGTTTATAGCATTCTAAAATCGATCCTTACATTTGTTTCTTATAGCTTAGCAGCTGAACAAATTTCATATCAAATCTTGCTGATTCCAGCCAGGATAAACTGAATCCATCTGCTCCCAACTTTAACATAGACAGCTGTGACTGCATTAACTGTTCTTTATACGGACTTGTGCAGTAAAACAAGTAAAGGCACTGCCTTGAACAATTTATCTAGTCAGATGAATCGACCTAGTACTTTAACTTTTTTAAGCCTGATATCTATTCTATCAGTCTCTTTTGCTGAACTGCTAAGTTATGGGAAAATAAACACCCCAACACCAGTTGTCAAACAGTTGTGGGGTACAGACACAGACACAAAGACATACACACACACAAAGACATACACACATACACACATATATATGACAAGCTTCTTTCAGTTTCCATCTACCAATTTCACTCATAAGGTGCCATGAAGTGGAACTGAACCGAGAAGCATGAAGTTGAAAAGTAAGCTTCTTACCACACAGCCCCACCTGAAGTACATACTTCCTTCTACTTCACACATTTTTTGGCAATCCACATTCTCCTCCTTTCTTAAAATTAAACCTATCCCCTCATATTTCATCCTAATCATGTATTGTAATTGTACCTTCTGTTTCGACATTACTAATAACTTATTATTACATCATTATAAGTTATTATTACATATTATTATTACATTATTACATCTAAATTTTTACCCTTTACTAACACTAAACTTTACAAACAGCCAATTCTTCTTTTCACAATAGTAGTTCATAGAAACTTCCATATATAACTGATTACCCCTTCAAGCTATGCACATTATCAACTATTATCAAATATACTTCCCCTACATTTCATCTCCAATTCCCCTCTTACAAACATATCTGATAATTTTGCGCATAAAAATTACCTTGAATTTATCTGCCCCAGAGCCATTTTATTTAGGTTGAATTGTAGCAAAGATCTTTGTCTCAGCCATTTGTTTCTATACAGCTGCTCTTTGGTAACTTTTGCAAGAATTTATTTCCAGTTCTAGTTTTAAGTTCTTATATTTTCTACATATTAATTCTTCTATTCACATATTTGTTATACTCAAATTTGGTTCAATTAACCTTAAAAACTGCTTCGGAAAAAGATTTTTCTGGTTAAGAAGCTCCTTTTGCAACCACGTGGTTTTGGATTTTCAGTCCTGTCTTGGGCTAACTAATGCCTTGTGGTGGATTTGGGAGACAGAAATTGTGCAGAAACTCATCATATATATATATATATATATATATATATATGTATATATATCAAAAGGATGTATTATAATACTATTCCACGTATACAGAAACAGCCATACCAACAATCCAACATACCTCATCAGCTGCCCCACAGGTATCATTAATGTTTTGACACCTGGGCAGTATATATATTAATATTTATAAGCTTAAAGCTTATTATTATTATTATTATATTATTATTATTATTATTATTATTATTATTATTATTATTATTATTATTATTAAGGCAGCAAGCTGGCAGAAACGTTAGTATGCCAAGCAAAATGCTTAAGAGTATTTCACGTTCTGAGTTCAAATTCCACAGAGGTCGACTTTGCCTTTCATCCTTTTGGGATCAATAAATTAAGAACCAGTTGCATACTGGGTTGATCTGATCGACTGCCCCCACCTCCCCAAAAATTTTGGGCCTTGTGCCTAGAGTAGAAAAGAATATCATTATTATTATTATTTACAGAATTGTAAAAATCAACACTGTTTATCAAAAACTGTCATGTATATGATGATTTTTGGTAAATAATGTCTACACACATATATAGTTAGAAGAAAAATGGGATTAAAAAATCCTGGCAGATATCAATAAAGCATCAATAAAATATCAATAAATGTTCAACAATCAGACACCAGTAAATGTAAGTAGAAGATATATCCCAGGTAAATCTTCATGCATGACGGGTAAATCCAAATATCCTTTTGTAGAAATTCGAGAAATTGATAGTATTTAACAACAAAAATACATACAGAGAAAATTACATATATATAGAGAGAGACAGAAAGAGAGAGAGAGAGAGAGAGAGAGGGAGAGAGAGTGTGTGTGTGTGTGTGTGTGTGTGTGTGTGTGTGTGTGTGTGTGTACACACACACATTGCACAAATCTAATTGCATATACAAATATTAATACTGTGTTTAACAGAACTTTAAAATAGCAACACCCATATATTTTGGTTTTCATCTTGTGTGTGTGTGTGTGTGTGTGTGCATATGTAGTTTGTATAAGCATAATTTGCAACATATTCATAATTTATAGTTTGTACTACATACACCATATAGTTTCTAGAATATATATATATACATACATACATACAAACACATGCACACACATGCGTAAATCATCAGTTAATATAAATGTGTGTGTGTATTCTTTTATTCATTTACTTGTTTCATTCGACTGTAACCATGCTGGAGCACCACCTTTAGTCAAACAAATTGACCCCAGGACTTACTCTTTGTAACCCTACTACTTATTGTATCGGTCTCTTTTGCTGAACTGTTAAGTGATGGGAAACATAAGCACACCAACATCGGTTGTCAAGCAATGGTGGGGGGACAAACACAGACACAAATAACAAACACACACAGACATATATATATACATACATATATATATATATATATATATATATATATATATA
>NC_069004.1:23662069-23664213 GCF_001194135.2 Octopus bimaculoides
CACACAGCCACTCCTACACCTATATATATATATATATATACAAGGGGCTTCTTTCAGTTTCCGTCTACCAGATCCACTCACAAGGCTTTGGCTGGTCCGAGGTTATAGTAGAAGACACTTGCCAAAGGTGCCAAGCAGTGGGACTGAACCCAGAAACATGTGGTTGAGAAGCAAGCTTATCACACAGCCACTCTTGCGCCTATGTGTGTGTGTGTGTGTGTGTGTGTGTGTGTGTGTGTGTGTGTGTGTGTACATATGTATGTATTTTGTCTCCACCATAGTTTGACAACAGGTGTTGCTTTATTTGCATCCCCCACAGATTAGTGGTTCAGCAACAGAAACAACTAGAATAAGTACCATCTTCATTCTTTTACCATTCAGATTACTCCACCTAATGTTATGTTTGTATATGCACATTCTTTTGTATTAATCATGCATTACCTTCAAGATTTCGAAGATTGGATTGTTTATTTTCAGAATGACATTGTAGGATAAGTGTAAAAGACCAGATCTTGCCAGTTTGAACGTAAAACAGGTGGAAGATTTGAACCGAATATGGTCAGTTCAAGTGCCAGATACTTAAACAAAAAGTATTGAGATTGACTGCTTGACTAAACCCGTCATGGCAGTGCCCCAGCATGGCCCTAGCCCAATGACTGAAACACATAAAAGATAAAGGAACGTCTTCTTTTGCAACTACATGTTCCATTCCATTTAATTCCTTCCACTCCTACACAATAATTCACATGAATGCCTCCTCCAACATTTAACATTGTTTACCAAAATACATTAATATAAAGTACATCCTTCTTTTCTTTTTCCACTTTCTTTTAACAAACTCAATTTTTGTCATTACATTTACGTATATATATATATATAAACTGATAATGATGATTAATGTGTGTGTGTGTGTGTGTGTGTGCGTGTGTTTGTATGTATGTATATATACTATAAGCTATATTATGTATGTAATACAAACTATAAGCTATATTATGTATGTAATACAAACTATAAATTATATATACAGGGTGTTTCAAGAGTCTATGTCGTATTCTAAGAATTCTAATATCATTAACTACCAGTTCATGATATAAGAATTGTACTGGTACCATTTGTCAAACATGGAGGAGACAAGATGTTAAAAAGTTGTAAGAAGTTTATTCATGCATACAATCGTTTCGTACATAGATATAAATTCAATTTAGAATTTGCAAATTATCATAGTATTCATCAGAACAGAGAAAAAATAATAATAGGAACTTAAAAAAAAGAGCACAGAAGTTGGATCTATGAATTTCATGTTTACCTGTTCCTATCTATGCGTGATAGTGAAAGTCAAAGATCCAACTTCTATGCTTTTTTTTAAAGTTTCTATTATTTTCTCTGCACTGATGAGTACTTTGATAATTTCCAAATTCAAATATGAATTTATATCTATGTACGAAACAACTGTATGCATGAATAAACCTATTTACAACTTTTTAACATCTTATCTCCTCCATTTTTGACAAATATGATTGAATTTGTAGAACTTCATTCCATAAGTTAATCATACACTTAATATTCTAATACTACTTTTCATATCTTCGCCAATTTACACCAGTAAACTCTCAGCAAAGAATGAAGAATCAACATAAGAAATCTTTTTAGAAACCACTCCAATTAAAAGACGAATCCACATTCAACCTGTTACACACATATATGTGTGCATATGTATGTATATGTCCATAGATATATATAAACATATATGTATGTATATTTGTATAAGTATATATATATATATATATATACATATATATTCATTTATATATATACGCATATACAAATATATATATACATATACATTACACATATATGTGCCTCTCCCCGAAAGAGAGAGAGAGGGATATACACAAATATATATATACATAACTAATTTAGAGACAAACCACCATTCCACAACTCACTCACTTTATATATATATATATATATATATAGAGAGAGAGAGAGAGAGAGAGAGAGAGAGAGAGAGAGAAATATTAAAATTTCTAAATCTCTCTAAAGGAAACTACGGCAGCAGTACTGGATATAAATAGTTACCACCATGTTAGCTTGGCAATAACTATTAATGTGTGTGTGTGTGTGTGTGTGTGTGTGTGTGTGTG
>NC_069004.1:23664223-23671707 GCF_001194135.2 Octopus bimaculoides
CAAATCTTATTGCATATACAAATATTAATACTGTGTTTAACAGAACTTTAAAATAGCAACACCCATATATTTTGGTTTTCATCTTGTGTGTGTGTGTGTGTGTGTGTGTGTGTGTGCATGTGTATTTATGTGTGTGTGTGTGTGTGTGTGTGTATTTATGGTTGTTCTTTCTTCTGTTGTGTAGAAATATGTGAAGGTTTTGAAGATATTCAAATAACTTCAAAAATAACAAAGAACACACCAAAACAAAAACAATACACAGCAAACAGTAATTTTATATAAACGAATAACGACAACACCACCATGACCACCACCACCACCACCCTTCAGTCTCTATCAATACCACATGCACACCTGTTTTTACCAGAGGCAGTCTCTGGGGGGACACACTGATGATGCTAGACAGATTGATTGATTGGATGATTGATTGATCGAAAGAAAGGTTGTAAAAGATAGAGATAAGGGAAAGGAAGCTAATGATGAGAGGAAAGTCTAACATAGAGAGAGAGAGAGAAAGAGAGAGAAAGAGAGAGAGAGAGAGAGAGAGGGTGTATGTGTGTTGGGTAGACAGAGACTAAAATAGTAGAAAGGGAGTCTCAAAAGTGTTGGAGTGCAACACATTGATGGAAGAGTTAAAATCTTGGTGCATAAACACATACATATATACAAATGCATGCACACACACTTTAAATACTGCTATGAACCCACCACCAACATCACCACCACCATATTTTCTACCACCAACACTGCTAACATACACACACGCACACATATATATTTATGTATGTATGCATGTATTATGTATGTATGTATATATGTAAGTAAGTATACATAAATATGTGTGTGTGTGTGTGTGTGTATACATATATATGTATGGATGTATGTATGCATGCATATATATATATATATATATATATATATATATATATATATATATATATATATATATATACACACACATATATGTGTATACATATATACATATATGTGTGTGTACATATAAATATATATATGTATACATATATACATACATATATGTATGTATACATATATTCATATATATATATACATATATGTATGTATACATATATATATATACATATATTTATATACATTATATATATACACACACACACATATACATACACACACATATATATACAAATACATGCACATACACAAGCACGCCATTCATTCATTCACCACACATTCCACTGTTGTTCACAGTATCATTGATAATAATTAAATATCAACTTTAATCATTAACTGTGTTGTATAGGCTGATGTGTGGAGTGTTGCAATGATGGTTGTGATGTTACCATAGTAGTATGCCATGTTGAGCTATGTTCCATTCTGTTGTGGTGTGGAGTATGGTGATATGCAACTGTAGTATGGTGTATGCACTGTGTTGTGATATATGTCCTGATGTGAAGCAAGTGTTGTGGTATCTTGTGGTGTATTTTGATGTGTGTGTTGTGTTGTGGTATCCAGTTAATCTAGTAATGTGGTCTGATCTCTATGCTATAGCACACAACATGATTGTCTTCATATATTCTCTTGACTCTATGCCACTCCACGTGATACTACACTGCACTCCATTCTACCACATCACTCCAGACAGCATTCACAAAACTTCACCCAAGCAGATCCATGTCACTTCCCTCTACTCAGCACCACAAAGCACTCCACTCTACCATGTCACTCTAGGAACACTCACAACACTCCAGCCCTGCAGACCCATGCTGTGCCACTCCAATCCACATGGAACTACAGAGCACTCCATTCTACCATGTATCTCCAGCAACACTCACAGCACTTCACTCTAAAAGAGCCATACCACTCCACTCTTCAGTGCACCGCACAGCACTCCATTCCATGCCACTTCAGGCAGTACTCAGAGCACTTTCCCCCTAGTAAATTCAAGCCACTCCACAAGGCACCGCACAGCACTCCATTCTATCACGCTGTTGCAAGTGGCATTCACAACACTCCACCATAGTGGGTCCCTACCTTTCCACTCCAAGTGGCACTCACAACACCCTCACTCAGCTAAAAGCAATCTTGTATGAAATGAAGACAAACAGCATCAGATTTACTCTGTTTCTCCAGTGATCTGAGGAATTGGATTTCTTTATTTGCTTTAATCTGTGAATATACAATTGTATTTGTGAAAGTGCATAGCCTAGTGGACAAAGGATTAGGCTCATGATCATCGGGTTGTGAGTTCAACTCCTGGTGGGCTTGTTGTGTCCTTGAGCAAAACACTTTCCTTCTTGTTGCTCCAGTCCACTCAGCTGGCAAAAATAAGTAGCATCCGTATTTCAAAGGGTCAGCGCCTTTGAGAACTACATTAAGGGTTCACATGTCTGTGGAATGCCCAGGTTCTGGTAGACAGAAACCATGTGGAGTTCTGGGGCCTACAGAGATGACGCTAGACAGATTGATTGAATGAATGATTAATTGATCGAGGAGAAGGAGGAGGAGGGTTGTAAAGGTGGGAGATAAGGAGAAAGGAGACTAATGATCAGAGGAGAGTTTAACAGAGAGAGAGTGAGTGTGTGTGTGTGTGTAAGGTACATGGTTCAGTGGTTAGGGTATTCAACTCACAGTCATAAGGTCGTGAGTTCAATTTCCAATAGTGTATCGTGTCCTTGAGCAAGACATTTTATTTCATGTTGCTCCACAAAAATGAGCTGTACTTGTAATTCAAAGGGGCCAGCGTTGTCACATTTTGTGTCACACTGAATCTCCCTCAGAAATACATTAAGGATACACGTATCTGTGGAGTACTCAACCACTTGCACATTAATTTCATGAGCAGGTTGTTCTGTTGATCGGATGATCAAGTGGCACGCTCATTGTTATAAGTGACGGGAGAGTCAGACATGTAATTGTATTATATAATGCAGAGCATACATATTCATGCTAAAAAGATTAAAGTGTCACACAGTGGGACTGAACCCAGAACTATGTGGTTGGGAAGCAAACTTCTTACCACACAGCCACTCCTGCACCTATATTTTACTTTTATCTTTTACCTTTTAATTGTTTCAGTTGCTAGGACTGCAGCCATACTGGAGCACTTCCATGAAGAACTGATAGTCAAAGCAAATCAACCCTGGTCCTTATTCTATCAGTTTCTTTTGTTGTACCACTAAGCTACAGAACAGAAACAAACCAACACCACTTGCCAAGTGGTGAGGGGAACAAATACAGATGCGCACATAGACATCATCATCATCGTTGTCATCATCATTTAGCATCTGTTTTCCATGTTGGCATGGGTTGGACATGAGTTCACTGGAACTATAAAGGCAGGAGATCTGCACCAGGCCCAAGTCTGTTTTGGCTTGGTTCCTATCACTGGATGTCCTTCCTAATGCCAACCACTCCACAGAATGTACCAGGTGCCTTTCACATATCACCAACACAAGTGCCTTTTACATGCCACCAGCACTAGCCTCAGCTATGATTTCACTTAGCTTGATGTGTCTTCTCAAGCACAGCAAGTTGCCAAAAGTCTCGGTCACTTGCCATCACCTCCATGAGACCCAACACTCAAAGAACATATTCCACCATGACATATCCTCCTGGGTCTACCTCTTCCACAGGTTCCTCCACAGTTAGAAATCGGCACATCTTTATGCAGCTGTCCTCATCCACACGCATCACATGGCCATACCAGCACTGTCATAGATAAATATATCTGTTATTTCTAGCAGGTCAAGTGACAGCTTCATAGAGTTGATACTCACATGGGTCCATCAGTACTAGCGACAATGGTTGTGGTGGAGGGGGGGGGGGCAGCAGCAGCAGCAGTAGTAGTAGGATCAATTGTAATAGTGATGATGGTGGGAGATGCCTGTAATGGTGGAAAGAGTGGTAGTGGTTGTGGGTGGCAATGTGTAGGTGGTAGTAATAGTGGTGGTGATGGTTGTAGCTGCAGTAGCTGTGGCAAGGATGGTGGTGGTGGTGGTGGTGGTGTAAAATGGTACTAGAGTTAGCGTTGGTGGTAGTGATGCTGTGGGTGGTGGTGGCAGCACTCGGTAACAAGACGGATGGTTTTCAATGCATGATAAACAGATAAGAATTGGAAATGTTAAGAACTCACTCTTAGATTCCCTGACCTTTTCCACAGAAATCACACAATCAAGAAAACAAAGACGTATGTGTGTGTGTGCATATGCATATATACATACACACACACACACAATGTCCACATGCAACAGTTCCAATGTGTGAACATGGGCAAACACCCCCACACACATGTGCACACATATACACCGACAATTACATCTATTCAATAACACAGACAAAAATATAGTCAGGTATCATACAAACACAAAATGATATTGTTTGTGTATATATATAATATATACAGATATATATATATATATATATATATATATATATAATATATTGTGTATATATAATATATATATAATATATTGTGTATATATAATATATATAGATATAGATATAGATAGCAAAGATGACATTAACCAGCAAACAATAACATCTCCTTAATTTCTTTACATGTATATAAATATTTTCATCAAACCAAATACATAACATATACAGTGTGAATATAGGTGAGTATATAACTATCTATCTGTCAATCTATATATATATGTATGTGTGTGTGTGTGTGTGTGTGTGTGTGTGTGTGTATGTATATATATATATATATATATACACACACATACATACACACAGACAAGTAAAAAAAAGAACATCATACAAACAAAAAGTCCACACACACACACATTCAGACACACCCACACTTCTTCAGAAGCAAATAAATGTAGATATAAATACATACACACACATACATATATAGATTCGCAAGATTAAACACACATGTACAGATATACGTTCATTTACCTGATGGAAGCTCTTCACGTCAACGATTGTATGTATGTATATATACATATATATATATATATATATATATATACACACAGACTTACATGCACAAACACATTATTATAGGTATGGTCATCTGTGTGAAGATGGTGCTTCATTGAAAGATGGTTCTATTTCCAGAAAACATACATAAAACCAGCTTCTTCAGATGCCCACTACATGCATGATGCATATATTGTTATCACAGTACATATACGTACGTACATACATATATATATATAGTCACATATTCTAAACACCCACTACATACTTGTGCTAAAGATGTCATACACTGACGCACAGGTATTCATGCATATGTACATAAATATATATATATATACTGGCATTTCCTAGCTTGCATATGTACACGTACTTTCCATATTCCTAAGACATGCAGAGATTGAGAGGAAAACACAAGCATCGGCAATGAGATGCTTACATCAGCTCTTACGCATTTCATATTCTGAGCAAGTCAGACTGGCTCTCAAGAAGATCTTCTGACAACAGCAAGGGAAATAAACATGAGACAGTATGGCCATATAACAAGATGCAACGGCCTTGAAATTCTTACCGTTCTTCAAAGAATTAGGGTTGGAGGAGAAGAAAAGCTGGATGGTAGAACAGATTGGCAGACAACATAAAGGAATGGATATGCAAATTGCTAGTGGGGACCCTAATTTTGGCACACAACCATGACAGACAGAAACTACTGACATGCAATTTGTAACAATGTTATGTGTTTGTATAAATAGAGTGGAGGGACATGGCTTAGTGGTCAGGGTGTTGGACTGATGATCAAAAGATTGTGGTTTTGATTCCTGGACAAGGCAATGCATTGTGTTCTTGGGCAAAACACTTCATTTCATGTTGCTCCAGTCATCTAAGCTGACAAAAATGAGTAATCTGGTAACAGACCAGCATCCCATCTGGCTGGGGAATTTATATGCCATGGGAGCCAGGAAACTGGCCCTTATGAGTCAGCATGACTCAGGAAGGTAACTTAATGTGTGTATGTGTGTGTGTGTGAAGGCACATGGCTTAGTGGTTAGGATACTTGGTTCATAGTCATAAGGTCAAGAGTTCAATTCCTAATAATGCACTGTGTCCTTGAGTAAAACATTTATTTCATGCTGCTCCAGTTCACTCAGCTGACAAAAAAGTTGAAGAAGAATAACAATGATAATAATAATGGTTTCAAATTTTGCCACAAGGCCAACAAGTTCAGAAAAGGGGGCAACTCAATTGAATCAAATCCAATACTGAACTGGTACTTATTTTATCAAACCTGAAAGAATGAAAGGCAAAGTCGACCTCAGCAGAATTTGAACTCAAAACAGACAAAATGCCACAAGGTATGCTAACGATTCTGCCAGCTCACCGCCTTAATGATAATAATATTAATCCTTTCTACCAAAGGCACAAGGCCTGAAATTTTGGGGAGGGGACTAGTCAATTACATCAGCCCCAATGTTTCACTGGTATTTAATTTATGGACTCTGAAAAGATGAAAGACAAAGTCAACTTTGGGGGAATTTGAACTCAGAATGTAAAGACAGATGAAATGCCATTAAGAATTTTGCCCAGCATGCTAATAATTCTGCTAGCTTGCTACCATATTGGAATAATAACAATAGTAATGGTTTCAAATTTTGCCACAAGGGCAGCAATTCTGGGGAGTGGATGAGTCAATTACATCAACCCCAGTACTCAACTGGTACTCATTTTATCGACTGTGAGAGGAGGAAAGGCAAAGTCGACCTCAGAACATGAGACAGATGAAATGCTGGAGAGCATTTTCCCAGGCGTGCTAACAATTTGACCAGCTTGCAGCCTTACTATAACAATAATAATAATCCTTTCTACTATAGGCCCAAGGCCAGAGAATATTATTCTTTTCTACCCTAGGCTCAAGGCCCAAAATTTTTTGGGAAGGGAGCCAGTCGATTAGAGCAACCCCAGTATGCAACTGGTACTTAATTTATTGACCCTGAAAGGTTGAAAGGCAACATCAACCTCAGCAGAATTTTAACTGAGAACATAGTAGCAGACAAAATACCGCAAAGCATTTCACCTGACATGCTAACGATTCTAGCAGATTAATAAAAATGATAAATGTTCAACATACCTTCTGGAGTTATGTAGTATATTGGATGTATGACCAGAGAACCTGTGTAATAAAAAACAATGTATCTCATATAAACAATAACTTAAGACAGAAATGAAATATTTAATGGGGAGCTTGGAGTGATTAACAACTAAGATTAAGAGGAAAATTAAATTGTTAAAATTTATCTAATTTTGTAAAAATACATTTATACATATATACATGTTTATATAATCATCAATTAACATCCATCACCCATATATATATATACACGTATGAATATATACATGTGAATTGTTGGCGATTTTTTTCATTCTATTGGACTTTCCCCTGTTTCTGAAGAAGAGCTTTGCTCAAAGTGTTAAGCCACCTTTCTTTCTTTCCGAGTACCTTGCAAGTACCACATCCTTGCATTGTTTTTTTTTTCTGTTTGTTCTTTATTTTGGGGGATTTACTATTATATATATATATATAT
>NC_069004.1:23672287-23674370 GCF_001194135.2 Octopus bimaculoides
TATATGACAGGCTTCTTTCAGTTTCCATCTACCAAATCCAAGTGTTTGTGTTTGTGTATATATATATATACATACACAAACTGATGTTGGTGTCTTTACATTCCCATAACCTAGTGGTTCAGCAAAAGAGACCAATAGAATTTAAAGTCCATCTTCCATGCTGGCATAAGTTGAATGGTTTGACAGGAGCTGGCAAGTGATAGGACTGCACCAATCTCCACCATCTCTTTTGGCATGGTTTCTATAGCTGAACTCCCTTCTTCAAGCCAGTTACTCTACAGCGTGGACCGAGTGCTTTTTAAGTGGCACCAACACTGGCAAGGTCTGTTTTCAAAGCTGGATGCCCTTTCTAATGTCACTTTACAGAGTGTACTGGTTGCATTTTATGTGGCACCAGCACCAGTGAGGTCACCAAGCAACATGCAAGACAAGGATCCTTTGAGGAGGTGAGGGCTATTGGAGGAGAGGCTTTTTGCTAGATGGTGAGAGGTTAGAGCATGACAGAAGGACAGGAATAGATATCTTGCTGTAGAGGAGATACAGGGTTACAAAACAGGTACATAAATGCATACACTTATAGGTATATACATACGCACACATATATTTAGATATACGTATATATGTATGTGTATATAAGTACACACACACACATATATGTGTTAGATAATAAAACGAATGGTTTCCACCTGGTAGCTTACTGGTAAAGCACAGTCACTTTCACAGTGTTCGTTATGTATATGGCAAATGAAAGACGGAAGATGGAATATACAAGAATTTATTAATCACGACAATTGTTTCGATAGATTTAGCATTGATCCCTCATGGGTAGGATACTTGACTGGTTCAGGAGCATCTAACTGTGCAGATGTGTCTCTTTGGGTGATAAATAGACATAACTCGTTAAAATAACAGATCCGCAATGTATCTTCTCATTTTGTGTAAAGGAAATCAGCAAATTAAAGGTTATACCTTTATTTATATAGAAGATCAATAATAAAATCACAGATGCAAAAAAGAAACGAACACGCAATACAGCAAGAAAAAGTATTAAAAATAACCGTTGATGAATATGGATGTATAAACGCCCTCACACAGGCTGTATGTACACTTACTCATACAAGCATCCACGAACATGTAAGCATACGCAAACATATGGTTTTGTTCACACACGCTCTCACAGCGAGTTAAATAGATATTTGGTGTTTATAAGAATGGAGAGGTTAAAGCTAAACTTAATTCATCCATACCTTAAAATAAATTATGTTAACAGTTACCCAAATTCATTCCCACTGCATTGTGCGAAAGTACATTTATATGCATGTAGGCATCTCAAGAGTCTTTCAGAAATTCTGTTAACGATCTTCTCATTGGTCCACAGAATAGACAGGGATTCCTCGGAGCAGAGTCGGCATCTCCCTGAAATGATATTATATGGTTTTTAGGTGCCTTACCAAGTTATGTTATACTTAATTTTATCTTCCTTCAGTCACCACACAAAATCGGCCAAAGATGTTGAATGTCTCTTATTGCTTCTCTTGAAGCTGGCAGTCATTAATAGAATGATTCCTTAGAATGATTCATTTCATGTTGCTCCAGTCCACTCAGCTGGTAAAAATGAGTAATCCTGTGATGGTCCAGCATCCCATCCAGGTGGGGGAATTTATAAGCCATGGAAACTGGACCT
This sequence comes from Octopus bimaculoides, assembly GCF_001194135.2. Lineage (NCBI taxonomy): Eukaryota > Metazoa > Mollusca > Cephalopoda > Octopoda > Octopodidae > Octopus > Octopus bimaculoides. Next base: position 23,673,972 of record NC_069004.1, read on the forward strand.
TATGAGTCTGCATGACCCAGGGAGGAAATGTGTATATATATATATATAAATGAGGGAGTAACTGCATGCATAGTTGTATATATATATATATTATTACAATTAAAAGGGTAAAGGTTTATCAATTTATTAATTTATTAATAAATTAACAATTAATAATTTTACCAAGCCCTTCGGTATGTAAACACCATTATCGGTGGAGAACTTATTTAAAAGTTCTTATACATTTATAAACATAATTAAGGGATCAGCAAAATAGTTGCTTCACCACATACCGAAGTTCAGAAATAGCAGCTAAAAAGCTGAGACTCCAATAGATAGCATTACTTGTAACTCACAAAGGCAAAACAAGAAGAAAAACAATGTAAACTAACTAGTCGAAGTTAATCATAAACGCGTTTC
>NC_069004.1:23674422-23675138 GCF_001194135.2 Octopus bimaculoides
GAGCGATAACACTCCATTTCCTTCATCGGTATGATATTCTAGTTGTAAATTCGACGGTGCTAGCAAACTGTGCATGCATGAACGAGTGAATATCATGCATCGGCACAACCTGGAAGCACATCCAAACCCACATAGGCCAGCCAGTCCACTATTCCTCCTCAAGAAATTACCATGTGCGTCACAAGCAATACCACAGAAAATTTGCGGTTTACTATCAGGGAGTGATTGCTTGTGACCCACATGGTAATTTCTTGAGGAGGAATAGTGGACTGGCTGGCCTATGTGGGTTCGGATGTGCTTCCAGGTTGTGCCGATGCATGATGTTCACTTGTTCATGCATGCACAGTTTGCTAGCACCGTCGAATTTACAACTAGAATATCATACCGATGAAGGAAATGGAGTGTTATCGCTCCTAATCCAGAAACGCGTTTATGATTAACTTTGACTGGTTAGTTTACATTGTTTTTCTTCTTGTTTTGCCTTTGTGAGTTACAAGTAATGCTATCTGTTGGAGTCTCAGCCTTTTAGCTGCTATTTCTGAACTTCGGTATGTGGTGAAGCAACTATTTTGTTGATCCCTTAATTATGTGTATATATATATATATGTATGTATGTCTGTGTGTGTGTGTGTGTGTGTGTGTACATATATATGTATGTGTGTGGGTGCGTGTGAGTATATATATATATATATATATATATATATATATATATATAT
>NC_069004.1:23676861-23678341 GCF_001194135.2 Octopus bimaculoides
TATATATATATATATATATATATATATATATGTATGTGTGTATATATTTGTGTGTCTGTGTTTGTCCCCCCAACATCGTTTGGCAACCGATGGTGGTGTGTTTACGTCCCCATAACTTAGTGGTTCAGCAAAAGTAACCGATAGAATAAGTACTAGGCTTACAAAGAATAAGTCCTGGGGTCAATTCGCTCGACTAAAGGCAGTGCTCCAGCATGGCCGCAGTCAGATGACTGAAACCAGTAAAAGAGAAAAAAAAAATATGAGTATGTATGTATGTATGTCATACAGTTTTATTTCAAGATTTCTTGCAAATAGAGAAAGAACCAGTTTCTAACCTACATCCAAGGCTCCTTCATTAGAATGTCAACAACATCAACAGGGTATTTTTGTATGTATGTATAAGCACAGATTTATATGTTTTGTTTTATGTATGTCTTCTTATGCATATACTTGCATGTCTAGACATGCTCATATATACTTAAATGCTAAACTTCTGGAAAGTTCTACAGATTTTTACAGTTCCAGTGATGGATTGGATCTGTAGACTTCGAATCAGCTTTCTCTTTTCTGGTTTTGAGAAGCCTAATTTCTCAAGATTGGTATTTAGGCAGTGTATTACATATCCCAGTGCCCCAATAATTACAGGTATAAATCTGAACTTGTAATCTGGCTAAAGTAACTGTAGATGTATGTCTGTATATATAAATGTATGTATATATGTATGTTTGTATATGTATATGTATAATGTGTGAGTGTCTGTGTTTATGCTTGTCCCGCCCCTTTCTGCAGCTGCTTGACAACCAATGTTGGTTTGTTTATGTCCTCATGAATTAGAAGTTTCAGCAAAAAAAGACTAAAAGAATAAATACCAGACTTTAAACACAATATGTACTAGGATCTATTTGTTTGACTAAATCGCTCAAGGTCATGCCCCAGCATGGCCACAGTCAAATGACTGAAACAAACACAAGACAAAAAGAAAATGCTATGTCTATGATTACACCATACATCAATGTATTCTTTATCTTGAAAGATAGGGTATCATTTCAGGAAGATTTGGCTGCTATTTCAAGCTGCTGGAAAAACAAACCATGTAGAGGCTCCACTGAGTGGTGTTTGAGCATAATGATAATGTGATGGCTAAACTGTTGTGATATGGAATCAACACAAGAAAGAATAATGCATGGTTTGAAGAATGAGCAATTTGCTAATTCTAGCGAGACGAACAACTGCTTGGAGGCTCCCACTAAAAGTGCAATTGGCAGCCGTTGCTCACACAGTTGCTGTTTCCGCTGTGTGTGGATGTTAACAATCCTGATGATGGCAATGCTGCTGGTGCTGGTGCTGTTGTTGTTGTTGTTGTTGTTGTTGTTGTTGTTGTTGCTATTTAACTTTTTGCCCTTCTCCACTGTGGTCGATACAAAAGGTAGTTAAAGACTGATGATCCCCATATTACTGAAGGACTGACTGACCCTTTCCC
>NC_069004.1:23678382-23679590 GCF_001194135.2 Octopus bimaculoides
CCCCCCCCCCCGACCCCCAACAAGAAGAAAAAAAGAAAAGAAAAGAATCTGTGGTAGCTTTGTACTAAACCTAGAAATTGGTATTGGTGATGGTGATGTTGGTGGGGATGATGGCCATATTGATAAGACTGCCTGTGATGATGATGATGATGATGATGGGAGGAAAGGGGGAGGGGGAGGAGGGGGAAATGGAGGAGGAGGGAATGGAGGAGGAAGAGGAGGGGAGGAGGAGGAGGATGATGAAAGGAAAGAGGAGGATGAAAGGGGGAGGAGGATGAGGAGGAGGAGGAGGAGGGGTGACAGTGAGTGTGATGACAGTTACACTCATGCTTGGAGAATGATGGTGGTGGTGATTGTGGTGATGTCAACAATGATGATGATGATGATGAAGGCAGTGGTGGTGGTAGTGTTACTGGTGGTGATGGTGATGGTGATTATGATGGTTACAATCATGCTGAATGTTGATGGTGATGATTAAAGGCAACAATGATTAGGATGTTGATGACGATGATGATGATGACGATGATGATGATGACGATAACACTGATGATGATGACAATGAGGATGGTGATGACATCTGCAACAACGATGATCACCCTCACCCCCTGCCACCACCACCACCCCCACCAAGCTCCTCCAAACCTTCATGGTTCATGTAACGTCTGCTCTTGTTCAAGTCACTGCTCTTCAGACTACAGAGATGACCACCATCCCCAACTGCTGCTGCTGCTGTTGTCTGCTGTTGTCTGCAGACTGGATCGAGCTCCACTGGAACCTGTGACCCAATCAAAGAGATCAAACGAAAGGAACCTTCCTCATTAAGCAACGTTAAATGACAAGCAATTTAGATAATTATTTGCGGGGTTTATATCTTTGATTTATATTCATTTAGTTTACTAAATGAACAGTCGGAGAATGGGGGTGGTGGTGGTGGTGGTGGCAATGATAATGAAGATGTTAGTGAAGGCAATGGTTATGATGGTGTTGATAATAATGATGGTGGTGGTGGTGATGGAGAAGGTGGCAGTGAAGGAGGTGATGTTGGTAATATTGATGGTGGTGGTAGCGGTTTTAGTGGTGGTGGTGAACGTCATGGTAGGGGTGAGGGTAGTGTGTTGACAGGAGTGGTGGTGGTGGTAATGATACAGCCTCTCCTCTGCGACTGGAATTTAGAGAGAGAGAGAGAGAGAGAGAGGTGATGTGTGTAG
>NC_069004.1:23680212-23682712 GCF_001194135.2 Octopus bimaculoides
GTGCCTGTAATTCAAGGGGTCAGCCTTGTCACACTGTGTCACGCTGAATATCCCCGAGAACTACGTTAAGGGTACATGTGTCTGTGGAGTGCTCAGCCACTTGCACGTTAATTCCACGAGCAGGCTGTTCCGTTGATCGGATCAACTGGAACCCTCGACATCGTAAGCGACGGAGTGCCAACAACAACATTATTATTATTATTATTATTATTATTATTATTATTATTATTATTATTATTATTGTTATTATTAATGAAGGTGGTAAGCTGACAGAACCATTGGCACCCTGGGCAAAACACTTGGTGGTATCTCATTCATTTTTCTGTTCTGAGTTCAAATTCCACAAAGATTGACTTTGCCTTTCATCCCTTTCAGAGTCAACAAAATAAGTACCGACTGGACACTGGGGTTGATGTAATTGACTCATCCCCTTTCTCCAAAGTTGCTGGCCTTGTGCCAAAATTTGAAATCATTATTATTACAGAAATAAAGTTCAGGTTTAGTCCTATTACTGTAACCTTACATATCCGCAAGTTTTCAACTGTCTTTCAAGTGCTTAGAACCCTCCTGATAATCCTTGCCATCCCTGAGAGACAAACCTTCTGTAGGAGTTCTACCGGGCTTTCTATTTCAATCTCCTTCAACCATTTGTCTATAGCTTGCCTTACTGTTCCCAACACACGGCATGACCTTTACAATTACCATGCTCCAAATTCTTCCCATTTCAAACACTAAGGGATTGTATTTTCTTTATTTTTCTTCCTCTTTCTTTACGATCCTGGAATCAAACAGGCATGATGGCTCGATAAGTAACTTTGTATTACTATATCTATGATTGTTATATTTAGTCTACCATTTTCTAACTTATTGTCCATTTGAATATGAAAGTCCCATAAAATCCTCTCACAGTCGATAAAATAAGTACCAGTGAAACACTGGGGTCGATGTAATCGACTAGTCCCCTCCTCCCAGATTTCAGGCCTTGTGCCTATTGTAGAAAGGGTTATCATTATTATTATTATTATTATTATAATCATTATTTATTATTATTATTATAATCATTATTTATTATTATTATTATTATATAAGGCTGCAAGCTGGCAGAGTAATTAGCACGCCAGGCAAAATGTTTAGCAGCATTCCATCCATCTTTACACTCTTAGTTCAAATTTCAACAGGGTCAACTTTCCATTTCATCTCTTTGGGGTCAATAAATTATGTACCATTGAAACACTGGGTCAATGTAATCAACTAGTCCCCTCCCTCAACATTTCAGGCCTTTTGCCTTTAGTAGAAAAGGTTGTTGTTGTTGTTGTTGTTGTTGTTGTTGTTGTTGTTGTTGTTGTTGTTGTTGTTGTTGTTGTTGTTGGTATTATTATTATTATTATTATTATTATTATTATTATTATTATTATTATTAAGGAAGTGAGCTGGCAGAACCGTTAGCATGCCAGATGAAATGCTTCGTGGTATTTTGTCTGATGCCATGTTCTGAGTTCAAATTCGGCTGAGATCAACTTTGCCTTTAATCCTTCCAGTTGCGTACTGAAATCTAATCGACTGCCCCGTTCCCTAAATTTTCAAGCCTAGTGCCTATAGTAGAAAGGATTGTTGTTATACTGTCCATAATGTTTTCCTTAATGTAAACCCTTGTGGTTAATAAAGAAATCATTATTGTTATTATTATTATTATTATTCATGGCTTGAAAATTACATCGAAAGTTTCCTATTCTTCTTTTAACAAAAATTAGGTACATAGGATGAATTATGCACAGAGGTGTTGAATGCTGATGAAGATGTTTATGGTTAATGAACATATTCAAGGTTAACAATGATGCTCAGGGTTAAAAAGAGAATGTATCCAGGGTGAACATAGACATTCAAGGTTAATAAGAATGTATCCAAGATTAATGAAGATATTCAAGGTTAATGAGGAAAAATTCAGGGTTAATGAGAATGTTGTATGAGAATACATTAACACAATCCTCCTGGTCCCTAATAATGCTGGTTTCTTGAAAGTGCCAGTATCTATCCTTAGATACAATTTGTCAGTGTATTTAAATTGCCATAATGTTTTTAGTTTAACATTTAGACCAGTGAAATTTCTTCGATGACGATGATGATGATGAGGGTGATGGCAATGATGATGATTATTATCATTATTAATCATGATGATTAATATTATTATTATTATTATTATTATTATTATTATTATTATTATTATTATTTAAGGTAGTGAGCTGGCACAATCATTTGCACATCAGGCAAAATACCCAGCAGCATTTTACCTGTCTTTACATTTTCAGTTTAAATTCCACCGAGGTCAACTTTACCTTTCATCCATTTATTTTTGGTGGGGGGCGGGGGCTATAAAATAAGTACCATTTGGATACTGGGGTCAATGTAATCGATTATCCCCCTCCCACAAATTTCAGGCCTTGTGCCTATGGTAGAAATGGATTATCATTCCTTCGTAACACAGTGTAGGTAAAAATGCACC
>NC_069004.1:23687712-23689125 GCF_001194135.2 Octopus bimaculoides
ACAAGTTTGAAGGACAAGAGAGTAGGACTGGCTCTACACAAACCAGCGTCACTAAAATAATATCCATCAGGCAGATTGTGCAGCAAACCAAGACATCAGCACCGACACGATGATTGCACTTTCTTCATAAGTCCAGTGGCAGTAGGGACAGAGGTGAGAGACACCATGTAGAGGATGCTACTGAGAGTCTTCAGATTTGACCCTGTAGAAGATGGCTGTAGGTTCTGTCTTGCTGAATCCCCGTTCTTAGAATCAAAGAGAGTTCACCACAACCACACATACTGTGTGTCAGTGTGTCTCTCTAACTATGTGCCTTGTTCATTGAGCAAGCTTCTCCTTCTTCTTGCTCCATCTGATCCCATCCTCAGCTTTTCAAGCAGCCGTCTTCCCATTTCTCATCACTGGTAACAGATTCCCAAGACTCCTCCATCTCCAAACATCTCTCATGGCAAACAAACTCTATGTCAGAAGCAGCTGCGGAGGTCTTTTACATCGCACCAACCTGTCCACCCCCCACCCACTCTCCTGACTGTCATTGCTCCTCCTCTGCAACTGACATCTTGTATCTCCCACTTCACCCCCCTCTCTCTCTCTCAGATACTCTTATTAGTATTACACCTCCTCTTCATGTTCATGCACCTATTGAAGAGACAACTACCACCACCACCACCACAACCACCAAAACTACCATCACTACTACTACCACCACCACCACTACCACCACCACTAATACCACCACCACTAATACCACCACCCCCACAACCACTACCAACACCACCACCAAAACTACCATCACTACAACTACCACCAACACTACCACCACCACTACCACCACAGCTTTTATTATAAGCAACAATACCACCAACACAACCAATACTACCGCCATCACCATTTCTACAAGCACCACCACCACCAATACCACTGACATCACTATCATTACCACTAATATCACCACTACAACCAACAACATGACTACTACTGCCATTACTACCTTTACCACCAACACCACTACTGCCAAAACTACCACCAGCACCACCACTAGCACTACTACCTCCAACACCAACTTAACTACCCCAACTAGCACCAACACCACTATTAACACTACCAGCCACAACAACAATACAACTACCACCATTACAAACACTACCACCACCAACAACAACAACAACAACAACAACAACAACAACAACACTACTACTACCAAGACTATCATCAACAACTGACCCCTTCAGAAATCATTATTACAATTAAGATTATTAGTTGTTTTCACTACAGGGTGAAGTCACAAACAGATGAGGATAGGAATGGGTGGGTGGGTGTATGAGAGAGAGAATGTGTGGTGTGTGTGTATGACTGTGTGTGTGTCTGTGCATGTATACACACACACATATGCGTGTGTATAATATATATATA
>NC_069004.1:23689225-23692679 GCF_001194135.2 Octopus bimaculoides
ATATATATGTACACACATACACTTTTGTGTTCTTCTAGTTTGTTGTTTGTTTCTGTTATTGGACCACCACCATATTCGGGTACTTTCTACCCTCAAGGGCCTTCTTTTCATCGATCAGGTCAGCAGTGGCATTCATTCTAGTTGTGTGCTTGTTTTATTGATCCCTGCATGTTTAACTTCTAAGTTAATGAGGATAACAGTGACACAAACATGGATAGACATATGCATGCAGAGGTACACATACACTTCCAGACATGCACACGTGCGTGCGTGCACATGTGTGTGTGTGTGTGTGTTATCAGTTTATGTCTCCTTTCTGTGCTGGCACACATAGGATGGTCACCATGCCACAAATGGTTCCACTCATTTGCAATGTTCTGTGGAATCATGTCTAACCATTGTGTTGTTCTTGTTTAAAAGTGTAAGGGAAAAATCTTGCATTGCTTGGAACCAGGTGGTGGTTGGTGACAGGGAAGGCATCTGGCTGTAGAAAAATCTGCCCCAATGAATTTCTTCCCTCCAATGCAAGCATGGAGAACTGGATGTTAAAACATTGATGGTGATGATGATGATGATGATATATTCATGTCTTCTGTGATGTGTCATTAGACCATTGTAGTCTATAAAGTTAAAAGGAAATTTGAATGTGGTACCATACCATACCATAGGCACAAGCATGGTTGTGTGGTAAGAAGCGTGCTTCCCAACCACATTGTTCTGGGTTCAGTTCCACTGTGTGACACTTTGGGCAAGTGCCTTCTGGTATAGCCTCGGGCTGACTAAAACCTTGTGAGTGGACTTAGGAGATGGAAACTGAAAGAAGCCTGTCATATATATACATATGTATATATTTGTGTCTGTGTTTGTCCCCCACCCCCTATTGCTTGACAACCGATGTTCGGCAAAAGAGACTGATAGAATAAGTACTAGGCTAACAAAGAAGAAGTTCTGGGGTCGATTTCTTTGACTAAAACCATTTAAAGCAGTGCACCAGCATGGCCGTGGCCAAATGACTGAAACATGTAAAAGAAATCAAAGAATATGTCAAAAAGCTTAGACATGATTTCATGGTGGACTGCAAGCAATACCATCAAGCAATACCATCAAAAAGGCATTGTTTACAAACCAGGAAATGGAAGGCAAATACAACCTTATATAAACTTAAACACACACACACACATATGGTTGAGCAATATATTTTTGCATATGGCATATAACTGCTGAGAATGGTGCCGACAGTTTTGTGTCAGTATTGTACTGGCCAATATTGATAAGTGTTTTATGCACTGACCGGAAGCACTTGGCCATCTGGTCAGCATGTTTGAAGAGATGTCAATATTGCCAAGAGCAACAGTTGGTGCAAAAGTTTTGGTAACATTCTGACTGTTTATATACCATAATCAGGGATTTACAGTTTGACAATATAAACACATAACCAACTAACCTTTAATACCACCACCATCATCATCATCAACATCATCATCATCATTTAACACCCGTTTTCAATGCAGGCATGGGTTGGATGGTTTGACCACAGCTGACAAACTGGAGAGCTGCACCAGGTTCCATTCTGATTTGACTTGGTTTCTATGGCTGGATGCCCTTCCTGACACCAACCACTGTACAGTGTGTGTGCTGGGTGCCTTTAATGTGGCACTGGCACAAGTGCTTTTAATGTGACACCAATACAAACATATATATGTGTGCATGTGTACTCCTACCACACAGCCATGCTTACTTCTTTATATATAATGTGAAGATGTGGTACATGAAAAGTGTTAATAAAACACTCAGAGAAGGAAAGAAAGGCTGTTTTACATTTTGAGCAAAGCTCTTCTTCAGAAACAGGAGACAAAGGAAAGACCAAGAGAAAAGGAAGACGGAGGAAAAAAATCACCAACATGTCGTTATATTATATATATATACACACACACACACATATATATATATATATATATACACACACACACACACACATATATATATATATATATATATATATACACACACACACACACACACACACATATATATATATATATATCATCGTTTAATGCCCGCTTTCTATGCTAGCATGGGTTGGACGATTTGACTGAAGATTGGTGAAACCGGATGGCAACACCAGGCTCCAATCTAATTTGGCAGAGTTTCTACGGCTGGATGCCCTTCCTAACGCCAACCACTCAGAGAGTGTAGTGGGTGCTTTTACGTGTCACCCGCACGAAAACGGCCACGCTCGAAATGGTGTCTTTTATGTGCCACCCGCACAAGCCAGTCAGATATATATCTTTGTAGAGAACAATTATCGTTTAGAGAAACTGAAGATGTGTCTAGTTCACGCTAGACATGAAACTAATAATATTTCTCTAAAACTGTTACTTTACACATACAAATAAATACACACACACACACACACACACACACACACACACACACACACACACACACACATATATATATGTATATATATATATATATATTTATTGGGGCTGGTGTGGCTGTATGGTTAGTAGTTTGCTCTCCAACCACATGCTTCTGAGTTCATCCCCACTGTGTGATACCTTGGGCAAGGTGTCTTCATCTATAATCCTGGGCCAACCCAGAGCTTTGTGAGTGGCTTTTGGCAGATGGGAACTGAAAGAAGCCCATTGAATATATATGTATATATCTGTGTGTTTTCTGTGTATGTTTACATATTTGTAACCTAGCAGTTCAACAAAAGATGCCAGTAGAATAAGTACCAGGCTTATAATATAAATCTTGGGGTTGATTTGTTTGAGTAAACCGTTCAGGTTGGTGCCCCTGCATGGCCACAGTCGAATGACTGACACAAGTGAAAAATAAAAATGTAAAGCAAATAAAGATTACTTTCAGTTTCCATTTACCAAATCTACCTGCAAATCTTTTTGGCCTGGTGCTATAGATAAAGTCACTTTCCGAAGGCCCCATGTAATGAGACTGAATCAGAAACCATGTGGCTGAGAAACGAACTTTGTAACCACATGGCCATACCTACACCTAAGTATTTTTAATACTTTTTTGACTCTGTCATAGTATTTATAGTAAAAAATAAATATTAGTGACAGAAGCAGTATTAATATACTGAGAGGTAATATTTATCCCCTCTTAAACGTGGATGTTCTGTTAGAACAAACTATACTGCGGTAGATACCACGAGAGAACCTCTCATATAGGCTTTTCACTCTCATATAGGCATATCACTAGCAGGGACATAAATCTCTGCCGTCTCCAGTGCCTAGACCACCAGATCATGTGATTCTGACCTTCCTTGGTCTTGCTAATGATGGACACTCAACCACTAGAGATAATAGTGACTCATCTCCTCACCAATAATATATAGAAAAACAGTACCAGAACGCCATCTAGACTACGCAACCCTCAACTGTTAGTAGCTACGATACCATATATCTACATTAATAACTCTCCAATCCAT
>NC_069004.1:23696337-23696762 GCF_001194135.2 Octopus bimaculoides
ATACATATATATATGGATATATATATATGGAGCCTGGTGTTGCCATCCGGTTTCACCAGTCCTCAGTCAAATCGTCCAACCCATGCTAGCATGGAAAGCGGACGTTAAACGATGATGATGATGATGATGATGATGTCTACACACACACACACACATATATATATATACTTATATATATATATATATATAGTCTTATATATATATATATAGTCTTTTACTTGTTTTAGTCATTCGACTGTGGCCATGCTGGAGCACTGCCTTTAGTTGTACAAGTTGACCCCAGGACTTATTCTTTGTAAGCCTGGTACTTATTCTATTGATCTCTTTTGCTGAGCTGCTAAGTTACAGGGGCATAAACACACCAACATCGGTTGTCAAGTGATGGTGAGGGGACAAACACACACACACACACACACACACACACA
>NC_069004.1:23697957-23699772 GCF_001194135.2 Octopus bimaculoides
GTGTGTGTGTGTGTGCAGACCATTGTCCCTTGCTGTGCACTGTGTATTTGTTCAGCAAGTCACCTTGGAAATCAAAATCATGTCCATTGTGTGAAATATGTATTCAGGGATATTATCAAGTAACGAAAAGCCGCCTCCCCCAAACATGCACAAACTGTATTTAAACAATTATTTATTGGGATGGATTAATTAATGTAATGATGTTTTGTGTGTGTGTGTGTGTGTGTGTGTGTGTGTGAGCGCGCGCATATATTTATATAGCCATCTAGGAATCACTAAAAGAAAAAATATGCACTTTTATATTTGTCAGTAGAGTGGTTATATTCATCAAAGTACACAGAATTATATATCCATTATAGCTGATCTTAGCAGTCAGTTTCACACTGGGATTCAATGGGATAGTCACTATATATTCTTCCATAACTGCCAACTCTGAAGAGCGCAGGATTACATAGCCTGGTTATTACCTAATATCTTGTTAAACCCCTAGTGTGAAACCGATTGCTAAGATTCGCTGTAATGGATATATAATATTATACACTTCGGTTAATATGTGTGTGTGTAAGTATGTGTGTGTGTGTGTGTGTATATATATATATAGATGTATATTATATGTGTGTGTGTGAATGTGTGTGATATTACAATAAAGAGACTTGTTGGATAAAGCCAGAACAGCAAGAGATGAGATATAAACTACAAAAAGAAAACAAAACAAACTTGGATTTTCACATTATATTTCTAAATTTTGGGGTTGTAACCTCTTCTTTAGGACATGTGATCAAGCAAAGATGGAAAAAAAAAATTGTTGCTCAGATATGTTGGGGAGGAAGCAAAATGGTTGCTATAGCAACACCAGTCTGTGCCTGTCATCATCCAAAATATAGGACTATAAGGTAGTTCTTTTTGTAGTTCACTTTATATCTCATCTTGCTCTGTTCTGGAGCCAATAAGTTTTTTTAATGTGTGTGTATGTCTGTATGCACACACACACACACACACACACACACACACACATGATGATTATGATTTCACTTAGGCATAGCAGTAAAATTAGCTTTCGCCTTCTATCCAAAATAATAGGGCTTTTCCCCTTTGTTTCCACAATGTTATGTATGATGTGTGTTTTGAAGTTCTTGAAGATTCACCAATTATACAAGCTCTGATTTTTACTTTATTGCTTACAATTGTTCAGTTGTTCACCTCGTGTATATTAAATTGTTTCAGAGTATCTGTTGAACCCTTTCTGTTTCGAATTTAATTTAATATATTAATTTTCGTTTCTTGAGAAATCTGCTTTCCTGACACTTGAAACTCAATCATCCGATCTTGAAAATATTTAGCAAGCTGTAAGAAAGTAATTCTTTTAAAAAAATAATTGTAATTTAAGTCTTCATTTAGAGTATGATTCATCTCATTGTGGAAAAAGTGAATTAAAAGTGAAATGGAAAGAAAATATAAGCACAAAAGTGGAAGAAGTCAAGATGTGTGTCTGTAGACATTAAAACAATCTCATCGAAACAGTGTTATGAAATTGTGTGAAGGACAATAAGTTTTTTGTTTGTTTTTATGTATGTGTATATACATTTTATATGTTTTGTAGAATGATACAATAAGGAGATTTCTTGAATCCATATATTGTGATTTAAATTGATATATGTATATATAAACCTAATATTTTGCTTGAGATGTTAATCAAGCACTCAACTATGAATCCACTGCATCTTGTAGTAGAAACAGCTGTAAGCTAATTAAGCTGATAAGATAATCGTTTATTCCTTTGTCATCTCATTTCCTTATATATATATATATATATAT
>NC_069004.1:23700066-23702685 GCF_001194135.2 Octopus bimaculoides
AATATAAAATAAAATAAAATAAAAATGGATGGCACCATGAAAGAAAGTATTGAATGTAGATGAAATATTGAGTGTTCAATATAAAGGATCAAATATATAAATATATAAATATAAATATATATATATAAAGGCGACTCGAGTTTCAGGGCTATTTCCCTTCGTCATATATATATATATATATATACCGGAGTATGCACATAAATGTGCAACAAGGTGGAAAAAAGAGTACTCAAATACCAGAGGTAGAATAATATGCTTTATTTAAAAGCAGCAGAAATATAACAAAAAACTGTTACTCGGAGTTTCATGTTCCCGTTCATCGGACAGTTTTGTTATATTTCTGTTGCTTTTAAATAAAGTATATATATATATATATGTATGTATGTACTAAACTACCCATAACTTGTTGAGTCACTGACAGTTCAGGTTATAAAACATTGCATTGAAATGGAAGTTAATTTTATGATGATTCAGTTAAATATTTCAAATCGTTTGTGTCATCATAGTTCTGGTTTACAAGTTCATGTTTAAGGTTTTATTGATTATTTATTAGGAATGTCTTTCCTGTTCCACCTGGAGCATCAATGAAAATCAATGCAGATGTCTTCCTCTCTAAACTTACAAACGAAGTCATGTACATCTTTTTGTTCACTATTCAAGATGGTCTGGCATAACTTCAGATGTGTACCCCACCAACTTTGCTGTCTCATAACTTTCAGAAATTTTCAGCAAATACTGCTTAAACACTGTGAATTCAGAGTATATAAAGATTTAGGGGAATTTTTCCAAGAGGGTGAAAAGAGGAGTTTTGGAAAATTCACATGATCCAACTTTTTTCCCTCATATCTTTCAGGGAAATGGATTTGATGGGGATTTTCCTTCGAAATGATATGGGGGGCATCTTTTTATGAAAAGATTTTTCAAATTTTTTTCAACACCCTCCCTCTCTCATTCCTCCTCATTCCATTCTGGACCAATTTTGGCCAATTTTTTTAAAACTTAAAACCTATGGGAGGGGCCTTTTCATTAGCAAAAAAAAAAAAAGAAAAATGTAAATATTTTCAGAGGAAAAGGTATATGATTCAAGGGAGATTTGGCTGTTGTTTCAAGCACACCACAAACCACCCTCCGTTTTCATTCTCACATGTATTGATGTTTTTTCAATATTTTTCTCCCATTAAATACATTTTATGGAATGATGATGCCAAAGAAATACACGCAAGGTCCATTGGTGGAATACAAGTAACAACAACAACAACAACAACAAAATAACAACAAACAATTGTAATCTAAATTTTTATCCTCACCCCAATCAAGTGAAACCATGTGTGTGTGTGTGTGTGTGTAAGGAAAAACATTTTCTAACAGAAAAGTATGCTAGGCGCAGGAGTGGCTGTGTGGTAAGTGGCTCGTTTACCAACAACATGGTTCAGGTTCAGTCCCACTGCATGATGCCTTGGGAAAGTGTCTTCTACTATAGCCTTAGGCCGACCAAAGTCTTGTGAGTGGATTTGGTAGACAGAAACTGAAAGAAGCCTGTCGTATATATGTATATGTATATATATTTTTGTGTGTGCGTTTGTTTGTCTGTGTTTGTCCCCACGACGTCGCTTGACAACCGATGGTGGTGTGTTTACGTCCCCGTAACTTAGCGGTTCGGCAAAAAGAGACCGATAGAATAAGTACTAGGCTTACAAAGAATAAGTCCTGGGGTCGACTTGCTCGACTAAAGACAGTGCTCCAGCATGGCCGCAGTCAAATGACTGAAACAAGTAAAAGAGTAAAAGAGTATTAAAATGAATAATCTTTTGTATGTCTTTTTTAAAATCCCTGTGACCTTCTCAGGCTTTCCAGTATTTTAAATTATAAACAGAAACAATTACGAGCAAGGAGTGAGGCTGCAAAAAAATCAAAATTTTTCAAATCTTTTTCGTAGCCTATAAATGTATTTATGAGGAGAGAAATATTGGAAAACATCAATACACTCGAGAGTGAGAACAAGGCAAGGAGGGTGTGATAAGAAGCTTGCTTTCCAACCACATGGTTCAGAGTTCAGTCCCACTGTGTGGCATCTTGGGAAAGCATCTTGTACTATAACCTCAGGCCAATCAAAGCCTTGTGACTGGATTTGGTAGATGGAAACTGAAAGAAGCCCATGGAAATTAGTAAAAGGTTGGTGATTGGAAGGACATATGGCCTTAGGATACTGTCTTGAGGAGTGTTGTCTAACTGGAAATTTCATGTCAGCATGAAGCAAGCTGTTGTAGAGATGATAATGATGACGGTGGCAGTGGCGGTGGTGATGGTGATGACAGTGACAACGACAATGCACAACATGCACTGATAAATACATTTGCCCCTTCACTCACTCAGCCATGGAGAGCTGATCGTTTGCGAAGGAGCGTATCTACAGTGAACTCTTATGATTTTTGGTCTGGTAACTCCTGCTCTCTCCATGTACGACCAGCTAATATGTCGCTATGAGTAGAGCAATGGATTCAGCAAATTTGGAAATTAGTTGTGGAGAAACAGAGAATATCGTTTATGTTGTGTATCACTCACTAAAAAGACGAAATTTAAAAAAAATCTGTTATCTCTCTCTCTCTTTCTCTCTCTCTT
>NC_069004.1:23702755-23703928 GCF_001194135.2 Octopus bimaculoides
CTCTCTCTCTCTCTCTCTCTCTCTCTCTCTCTCTCTCTCTCTCCCTCTTTACACTGTCGCTAGAAGGGGACTTAACTCATGTTTGCAAATGCCCCGACTTGAAAATTGTTAGAAGTTATGGTTTAAAATTATTTTTAATGCAAAAATTCACATCTTAGGAAGCAAAACAAAAAAAAAAGAAAAAATAAATGGCTGATTTCAGGAATTTTCGACCATGAGGAATCCATTGGTGCAACTCCCAAATTGCTATCTTGTAAGGTGTGGATTTCTATAGATGCAACACACACACACACACACACAAACTCAGCTTTACAATATGTACTTATACGACAGGCTTCTTTCAGTTTCTGTCCACCAAATCCACTCACAAAGCTTTAATCAGCCCGAGACTATAGTAGAAGATGCTTCCCCAAGTTGCCATGCAGTGGGACTGATCCTGGAACAATGTGGTTGGTAAACAAGCTCCGTACCACACAGCCACTCCTGCACCTGTATATATGTATGTGTGTATGTATGTATATATATGTATATAATGTATGTATTATGTATTTTTATTTATTTATTTATTTATGTGTTTCAGCCAAGTGGTTGCGGTCATGCTGTGTGTATATACTTGTATGTTTTATATATGGGTATGTGTGTATATACTTGTATGTATTATGTATGTGTATGTGTGTATATATATATGTATTATGTATGTGTGTGTATGTATATATATGAGGTGCTGTGTGGTAAGAAGTTTACTTCCCAACCACATAGTTCTGGGTTCAGTCTCACTGTGTGACACCTTGGGAAAGTGTCTTCTACTACAGCCTCGGGCCAACCAAAGCCTTGTGAGCGGATTTGGTAGATGCAAACTGGAAGAAGCCTGTCATATATATATATATATATATATATTTCTGTGTGTGTCTGTGTTTGTCATCCCCGACCTGCCATTGCTTGACAACTGATGCTGATGTGTTTATGTCTCTGTAACTTAGCAGTTCAGCAAAACAGATGGATAAAATAAGTACCAGGCTCACAAAGACTAAGTCATGGGGCATTTTCTTTGACTAACACCCTTTAAGGTGGTGCTACAACATGGCCGCAGTCAGTTAACTGAGACGAGTAAAAGAATAAAAGAATAGAGAATAATATATGTATATATTATGCATGTGTATGCATGTACTATAT
>NC_069004.1:23706201-23708208 GCF_001194135.2 Octopus bimaculoides
ACACACACACACACACACACACACACACACACACACACACACACACACACATATGCACACACAGAATTATATCTGTGCATATGTTGTATATATATATAGATACACTTGCGTATAGATGTATAGATATTTCTGTTTGTCTATCTATAAGTACGTGTGTACGTATTCATACAGATATATAGAAACGTGTGTGTGTGTGTGTGTGTGTGTGTAGAAAGTTAAAGATAGAGGAGGAAAAATATACAACGGTATTGATATGATTTATATATAGAGATGCATATATATATATATATATATATATATATATATATATATATATATATATATATATATTCTATTATTCATGCATGTACTGATACACATGTACACTCTCTCTCTCTGTCTCATAGTCACCCATGCACATACACACAAACAAACACATACACACATACAAAGACACACTAATACACACGTGTTATTTTGAAGACATTTAATTATGTTTTGTGATAGGGAATTGGGAATAACAATAAACTATGTAACGAAATGAAGTCGCAACGAATTAATAAAGCAGTAACAATTATAGTTGGAGCATCTCCTTTATCAGTCAATCACCCCACCGACACCTTATCTGAGAAACTCTTCTATTGAACATGTGTAAATGTGTGGAGAGCTGATATTTTCATGTTTTTTTTTGTTCACATTATTTTTCTTTTTGTACATTTTTCCCTATTGTTATAATATTTTTAAGAATAAGCTTGATTGAAATAGATTCATATTAATTTAATGGTGAGATTCCATTCATTTTTTTTTATTCAGTTTTATTTTTAATCTAATTGTTTTTACGTTTTTATTAAAAGTAGTCTTGATTGAAATGAAAATAATACTTAGCCATCTTTTTATCTTTAATTGTGAAGTTTAGGTTCCTTCTTTCTTTAGTGGGTGAGGAGAGCTTTTATTTTATTTTCTTTTGAACAGCTCATACAGTTAACTTTTGAAGGAAAAATAGTCAAACTAACTTGATAGAAAGATTTTGTTGAAATATATTTCTTAAATGTTTTGTTTTTCTCATTAAATTTGAGTTTATCTTTCTGCAACAGTCTTTCCCCATTCAGCATATATAATCATGATATGTATTTCAAATGTTTCTTCATTATGTTTGAAGAAAGAAATAGTTTAAAAAGCAAAGATAATCTGAAAAGAAAGATTTATTTCCTTAGTTTTATTTTGATGTCTAGATTAGCACCATATTCTTGTTTCATCTTGAAATAAGGCCAAATTGAGTAAACTTTTTTAACCCTCCATAGTTCCATGCATCCCTTCATCAGTCATAATTCATTCATATGCCTATCCATCAGTCAACAACTCATATCTCCATTTGTATATCCATCCATCAAATCAATCATAATTCATTTGCAATGTTTTTTCCATTTTCCTTTCATTTATTGTAGAACAAACAAGTTTGAAGGAGAGAACATAAGAGAAAAAATATATGGAAAGAAAGACCATACATGGATAATTGTTCACTGTGAGTTTTTCATTAAATATTTCTTTTACCATTTTCTGTATATCTTCTGAAGAAATACGTTTGGTTGAAAGCAAATGTTGCTCACTTAAACTTGGCAATCAAATTGCAATCACATATATATATCACATTCTGCTTTTCATATTAAGAACAATTCTATAGGATGAAATATATACCCTGTAAAATTGAAAAAAAAATTAGCATACATTCTTATCTTCTTATATTCTGTTTCTTAGTTTAAAGAGAAGGTATTATCTCTTAGATAATATTTAGCAAAGTTTTGATGCCATTATCAAACACATCAGTGTTTTCATTTCACTTCAGTTTGTTTTTATTTATTATTTTTCTTCTTAACGAATCCAAATTTGAAAGGAAAATATGAAAATTTCCATTTAGCATGATTCTCTGAATTTCATGTGTGATTTTGTATCTTTTTCTTTGTTGATTTTGGTTTAGCATCGTTAAGGGAGTTTCTAATGAAGAGAAGAATTTTACTTTGCATGTGTGTG
>NC_069004.1:23713450-23714292 GCF_001194135.2 Octopus bimaculoides
TATATATATATATATATATATATATATATATATATATATGTATATATATATATATATGTATATATATATATATGTATATCAATTACTTATTGTGGGACTAATAAGCAGGTGTAGAACTTAATTTACCTATGCTTCAGTACGAAGCGTTAGATGAGTATAGGTAATAAGAAAAGATGACACATGGCAGAGCAATTGTAACGAATGATTATTTTAGGCACTTCATAACCGTCACTTTTTCTTTGTCATCTCATTTCTTATCTATCTATCTATCTATCTATTTGTCTGTTTGTCTCTCTCTCTCTCCCTCTCTCTATCTATCTTCTCTCTATCTATCTGTTTCTTTGTCCATATCTGTCTATCTATCTATATATATATAAATATATATGAAATTTTGTTATGAGAATTCATAAAAGTCAAGGTACAATAACCTAGAAATGACAAGGCACAATAACATAGAGTTCACAGTGAAATTTGCACTGTTGAAGACATCAAGTGTTGCTAGGATACCATGGGTATACAAGTACCAAATATAATTTAAACTATAACGTGTTTACTTTTTATATGCATGTGTGTGTATGCATGCGTGCGTGCGTGTGTGTGTGTGTGTGTGTGTGTGTGTGTGTATGCATGCATGCGTGCGTGTATGTGTATGTGTATATAATTATATATGTGCAGAAATTTGACTGTGTGGTTAAGAACCTTGCTTCCCAACCAAATGATTCTTGGTTCAGTCCCACTGCATGGCACCTTGGGCAAGTGTCTTCTACTATAGCCTCAGGCCAACCAAAGCCTCATGAGTGGATTTGGTAGACAGAAACTGAAAGAAGACCATCGTATATATA
>NC_069004.1:23714629-23716417 GCF_001194135.2 Octopus bimaculoides
ATGCATGCGTGCGTGTATGTGTATGTGTATATATATGTATGAGGATGTGAGTTCAATTCTTGACGGGGCTGTGTGTTCCATTCTTGAGCAAGTCATTTTATTTCCCATTGCTTTAGTTCACTCAGCTTTAGAGTAAATTAGCGGTTCGGCAAAAAGAGACTAATAGAATAAGTACTAGGCTTATGAAGAATAAGTCCTGGGGTCGATTTGCTCGACTAAAGGCGGTGCTCCAGCATGGCCACAGACAAATTTTTGAAAGAAGTAAAAGAGTATACATATATATGTGTGTATTATTGCTTGTTTTGTTTCCCCCCCACCATCACTTCACAACCATTGTTGATTTGTTTACATGTCTGTAATTGAGCAGTTTGGCAAAATATACTGATAGAAGAGGTATTAGGCATAATAAAAGATATGTACTGGGGTCAACTAAACCCTTCAAGATAGCACCTCAGCGTGGTTGAAGTCTAGTGACCGGGGTAAGTAACTACCACCACCACCACCACCACCACCACCACTACAACAACAGCTATGACCACCTCCACCCCTATTATTATGATGACTACTGCTACCACTGACTGGAGTAAGTAACCCCTTCTACCACTACTACTACCTCTACTACTAAAGACCCCCTTCAGTCATGAATGACCATGGGATTGCACTTTGAAAGTTCCCCTCTGAAGCATAAATCCGGGAAAAGTTGTTTCTGGAAGACTTCCAGTCGCCCATGCATGTCACCTTCCCCTCTTCACACCACCGATGTTATCCAAGGGAAAGAGACTGATACAGCTTGGCACCAGTGACATCATGACTCATTTCTACAGCTGAGCGAACTGGAGCAATGGGAAATAAAATGACTTGCTCAAGAATGCAACATACAGCCCCGTCGAGAATTGAACTCACATCCTCTTGATTGTGAGCCTTACACTCTAACCACTGAGCCACTACTGACTAAAGTAACCACCGCCAGCACGACCACCACCACAACCACCACCACCACCACCACTACTAAGATTACCACTGTAATTACTACATCTATAACGTATCATCAACAAAGCCACAACAACTGCAACAACTTTTTAATTAAAATTTAAATTAGTGACTTCTTGCAATGTAGTCTTTTTTTTTAATTGCATCATCGCTTAAGAAACTCTGTAATTAAACCCCAAAAATCTCAGACAAAAGATGAAGAAGAAGAAGAAGCCCAACAACAACAACAACAACAACAACGTTAAGTCTCGCTTTAGGTTCTCCTGCATTACTTGGTCCATTGGTCCACAAGCTTCCTCTGCTGGGTTTGGTTGGCTGCTATTCTTGTACATCGATTCCATGAGATGTTAACTGTCTTTGGGTCATCTTGAAATGTCCATTGTCCACTTTGGTCTTTGGTCTGTCCTTTTCATGCCTGGCAACAAATGGTTGTTTTGGAGTGTTGTTGATTGCCTTGACCGATGGTTTTAAAAGTGGATGGTTTGCGCCCTGTTTGTGGTGGAAAGACCCAGAGGGGCAGTGAAGAAAAGTGGAGTGATAATGGGGTAGCCAAGGATGGAGAAGAGGGTGGCAATAATCCTACCAGTTGGCTCACAGATGACAACAACAAGGAGTCCATATGCAATCACTTGGCCTGCTAGAAATAACACCCAAATCTTCTACCAGCTCTCTTCATCATCATCATTTAATGTCCGTTTTTCATTCTGGCATGGGTTGGACGGCTTGTCTGTTGTGGCATGGTTTCTACAGCAGGATGTTTGTGTATATATATATATATATATATATATATATATATAT
>NC_069004.1:23716465-23718209 GCF_001194135.2 Octopus bimaculoides
TATATATTTAGATTTAGATTCAAAATTGAATATGGTACTTATGTTTAGGCACCAGAATATAGTATGGTATTATCCAAAAACCATTCTAAGAGCAAGGTGATCAAAAAATAAAAATAAGCAACACGGATTTTAAAGATGACTGCAGTACGCACGTTTCATGCTACTCCATTTATTTAAGTAATGGAGTAGCATGAAACGTGCGTACTGCAATCATCTTTAAAATCCGTGTTGCTTATTTTGATTTATATATATATATATGTACATATGACAGGGTTCCTTCAGTTTCTGTCTTTTGTTGGCCTGAGGCTATAGTAGAAAACACTTTCCCAGGGTGTCACGCAGTGGGACTGAACCCAGAATCATGTGGTTGGGAAGCTAGCTTCTTGCCACACCTGCACCTATGTTTTTTATTCTTTTTTTTTCTTAAATCAGTTTTGGAAAATGACCAAGTTATGAATAAAAGAAAAGAGAAAAGAACAAAACATCAAATGCCATAATATTTATGTTGAAAAAAACCCGGAAAAATCAAAGCATTTTATCATCATATTTATCTAATTATCAATAAACCCTTTTAAAATAAGTATTTCTCTTACTGTGAAGTGACAATCCCTTATCTCTTTTATCTTTTTTCCCCACTTGCCTTCAAAAGTTTATTTATCATCAGTGACAATCAAAAGAGACACTGCAGACAAACATTATTGTGATGAGTTTATTTCTGTCGTCATATTAATATAATTAGATCAACATTACAAGACTTTCTATTACATAAAGCAGTGTTTATCTTTGAGATTCTGAGGAAACATATTTTATCTGCTTTTTAAGTGTTACCGAAGAGACAGATTGATACCATCATCATCGTTATCATTATTTAACATCCACTTTCCATGCTGGCATGGGTTGGATGGTTTGACAGGAGCCGGCAAGCCAGAAGACTGCATCAGGCTTCATTGGATGTTTTGGCAGGGTTTTTACAGCTGGGTGCCCTTCCTAACATCAGACACCTTACAGAGTGGACTGAGTGCTTTTTGTGTCATATTGAGATATATATCTTTTACTCATTTGTCTGCAGTCATGCTGGAGCACTGCCTTAAAGGGTTTTAGTCGAAGAAATCAACCCCAGGCCTTATCCTTTGTAATCCTAGTACTTATTCTATTGGTCACATTTCCTGAACTGCTAAGTTATGGGGACTTATACACACCAGCATTGGCTGTCACGCAACGGTGGGGGACAAAATCAGACAGACACACACATGCATATATATATATATATATATATATCTGTATGATGGGCTTCTTTCAGTTTCCGTCTATCAAATCCACTCACAAGGCTTTGGTTGGCCTGAAGCTATAGAAGAAGACACTTGCCCAAGATGCCATGCAGTGGGACTGAACCTGGAACCATGTGGTTCGGAAGCAAGCTTCTTACAACACAGCTACTATATAAAAACTCAGGAGCAAAGATGGCTGTCTGGTTAGGAACCTTACCTCCCAACCATATGGTCTCTAGTTCAGTCCTGCTGTGTGGTACCATGAGCAAATGTTCTCTACTACAACCCCAGGCTGACCAAAGCATTGTGAGTGAACTTGGTAGACAGAAAGTGTGTGGGTGCCCATCATATACATACATACATATATATATATATGTGTGTGTGTGTGTGTGTGTGTATTTATAATCTATATATATAAAAATGAGAATGTGTGTCTGTCTGTCTGTCTGTCTGTCTGTCTGTCTGTCTGTCTGTCT
>NC_069004.1:23719224-23721597 GCF_001194135.2 Octopus bimaculoides
AAAACCTATTTGTATATGCTCCACAAGGGAAAACAAGGAACATAGTTTACAATGAGGTGTTATAATCACAACAGCAAGAAAGTATGTACATGATCACCTTCTTTTACGAAACTTCATTGACTTTCATATATTTATATTGATATACATATATATATACGTGTGTTTGGGTGCGTGTGTGTATATACATCTCTATATATAAAGATGATGCATAGTCTAGACGGCGTTTTTAGATTTCATTATTCTCTGCTAGTAATATAAATAATATTTAAATATATGCATTTATACATACATATATGTACATACCTACATGTATATGTATATATGCATGCATATATGGGTACAGGACATAAAAAAAAACGTTAAACACCATGAGAAGCGAAAACAGAAAACGAACCTTTTTTCAAACAACGAAAATAACAAACAGAGAAACGAGACATGCAACATAAAGAATATACCCCTTCTTCAGTTGTCCCTGTTTCATCTACTCTGCATATATACTAGCAGAGATACCCAGCATTGCTCGGGATAAGAATGGCATAGTTTGTATATAACATATTACAGTTATGTTGAAGTAGATAATATGGGAAAGTGCAGCATTTACAACAAAACATTTGTGGAGTAAATGATGGGTTAATTCGACTAAGCAACATGCTATGCATCCGTTTAAAGTATTTCAGACCCTAACCTGTCATGGAAAATTGCGGGTGGGGGTTATGTGATTTTTGAACGCATCGCAAAGCTGTCTGTAGATATACTCTCTTTTGCAGCACTCAGCGCTGTGTCTAATACGACCCATCATCTGAAATGTTGACACCTCGTTTGGATTTATTGTCCTACATCACTCATAAAGTAAATTTGGAGGAACTGTGGTTCTTCATTTGTGGGTAATAGGGAACCAATGAGGTAATACATTTGCCCTTGAACTTTGACGTCAGCATAAATTCATGTTTAACTATCTTCTTAGATGCAGTAAATGATGTCATTTGAAATGCAGAGTTGTATTGTCTGATATTGCTCAGAAAATCCTTTGACTGGATGGAAGTGCCTTCTAGAAGATCCATAAGAGGTTGAAAAGGAGCTGATAGTGCTGGCAATGTTACCTGAGCAGCACATACCATTTGTTTCATTTGAAAATTTTAAAGCTCTACAGAAACGACAATTTGTGTTTAGCATACCAATTTGGACAGAGTTATCATTTTTATAAGAATGGGATGGATCACATCTGAAAACAGCTTCAGGAGTTGTGAAGAACGAATTTGTATGTAGTCTGTTTCTGAGAGCTATTCTATTGGACCTCTGTCTAATCATTAAAACATTGATTTAATGACCCAGCATTAAGTGCTGCAACATGCATTTGCTGATCTTGAGAAAAACTCATCTTGCTTCTCTCTTCAGACTCTTGCCTTTGGTTTTTTACAATCTTCCTTTATATTTGTTTCTGAAGAGATTATGTCTTATCTTTGGGGGCATATTTTTCCCAATATTGTAAACAAAAAGTTATAAACATAGAAATAAATTATACAGTAATCCTTATTTTTGTAAGCAGTTATATGTATGTAGTATGTTTTTATTTTTGTATGCAGTATAAATTAACCACATAGAAGCACATGTATGAGATGCTAATTTAACAGTAAATGCCACAATAATTATTATAAATTTCTTAATATATGTATATATATATATAAATGTTAATTTAAGGGTAAATATGTAACCGTAAATACCTTGCAACTACTGCGATAATTATTAACTGGTAATTGAATGGTAAATGTGTATTTTTATATACCTTGGACCTGCCACTGCATTGTGTTTTTGTCAAGAGTTTCACCTCCAGCCATTCGTTATGTCAGTCAACATATACACTGACACTCCATTCTGCTGTGGTGGCTCATTTTGGGTTTCTCCCACTCATTCCTTAAAAATTTATTTGAAGAGAGCAGAGATTGAAAGAAGAGAAAACGGAAAGGACAGAGAGAAAGAAAGTGAAGGAGAAGAGAAAGTGAAAGATGTATGTATGTGTATATGAAATGGATGTGTGTGTGTGTGTGTGTGTGCATGTGTGTGAGCGGGAGAAAGAGAGGTTGAGTGAGTGAGTGAAGGTGTGTGTCGTGATGATTGATGTGTTGCAATGATTGATATCTTTTAAAGTACACACACATTTAGAAAATGTGACATCATCGTCGTCATCGTATAAAATGTTTACGATAGCTGATTTATGGAAAAGATTGTAATGTTAGATTTTTGAAATGCAAATATGTGAATGGAAATTAAGTTTAATTTGTAGCCAAAATAGTAGTGAATCTTTTGATACCCCACACATCAAAATCGGTAACTCAGTTTTGGAATGCATAAGGAAAATATATATATATACATATA
>NC_069004.1:23721768-23722981 GCF_001194135.2 Octopus bimaculoides
AGGACAGACTTCTTTCAAACTGAAAGTATTATCTCACATTACAATTGAAGATGTAATACTGAAATAATGTAAGAGATAAGAGATTGCTCTGGGCTCGCATTAGGCAAGAAGTTGGAAATTTTTTTGGCCCATGACACTGCATGGACCTTGGCTTTTGTATTTGATGACTGTTGCTTTAAGTATTTTATTTTGATTTTCACTGACGTAGTGGTAAGAACAATGGGATATGTAACAGTAGTTTCAAATAAAAATAAAAATGGAAGCTTTAATCATCCGATGGACAGGCAAAAATAGCGACTCTCACTTGGAAGCTGACAGTTTTGAAAACCTTTTTAGATTACGAAATGCCCTGCTCTCCTATGTACCCATGTTTAAAATTTCAGCACGATTGGATGAACAATGGCGGAAGAAACAGGACAAAAAGATTACAAAAATAGCGATTCTCACTTTGAAACTGACAATTCTGAAAATGGTTTTAAATTACAGAATGCCCCGCTGCCTCATGTATCCATGTTTAAAATTTCAGCGTGATCGGATGAACAATACTCGAGTTATAAGCGCATAAACAGACAGACAGAATGAGATTTATATATTAGATATGACAGGGTTACACACACACACACACACACGCACACACACACACATATCTATGTGTATAAGGCAGTGATGTTGCAGAATCATTGACGTGTCAGATGAGATGCTTAGTGGCATTTCTTCCAGCTCTTTATGTTCTCAAATGCTGCCAAGGTAAACTTTGTGTTTCATCGCTTCAGGATCAATAAACTGAAGTATCAATCAAGTACGAGGGTCTTTGTAACCACTTTGCTCCTTCACCATCTCCATCAAAAATATCTGACTTTGAACTGTGAAACAGAACTGTGTCCCATTCAGGGAAATGTGGGGATCTTGGTCACCTATACACATAGCTATCCAATCTTATGAATCCTTGGGCTCAAGATAGAAAAATGCATTTATATGAGTCTTAGTCTTTGTGATCCCACCATCACTTGATAACTGGTGTTGGTTTGCTTATCTTTACTCCGATAACTTAGTGGTTCAACAAAAGAAATCTACAGAACAAGTACTAGGATTATAAAACAAGTACTGGGGTTGATTTGTTTGAGTAAAATCCTTGAAGGCATTGCTCCAACATGACCACAGACCAATACCGAGTAAAAGATAAGGGATATATATATATATATATATATATATA
>NC_069004.1:23723207-23724164 GCF_001194135.2 Octopus bimaculoides
TATATATATATATATATATATATGTATATATATTTATATATAAACTTGTGACCAGTGTAAAGGACGAAAGGCAAAAATCCACCTCAGCAGAATTTGAACTCAGAATGTAAAGATGGACGGAATTTAGCCAAGCATTTTGCCTGGCATGTTAACTAGTCTAACAGTTTGTGTCTGAGCTCTGTAGAATCTTGGTTTCAAATTTTGGCACAATGTCAGCAATTCCAGGGATGGGGGAAAGTCGGTTACTACATTGACCCCAGTGCTCAACTGGTACTAATTATATTGACTCTGCAAGGTTGAACGGCAGAGTTGACCTCAGCGGAATATGAACCCAGAATATAGAGAGACAAAATATTGCTAAGTACCGATTCTGCCAGTTTGCTGCCTTAGTAGCACTGTGGAATATTGATGAGATAATTTACAAACTCCTCCTCATGTTAATTGCTGTTGATGTAACCCAACATCTTTTACTCTGCATTCTGGACTGTACACTGTATATATCATGTAAATATGTGAAATCAGTGTTCCAAAGATATCTACAGTAAATTAGGTGATAATTCGATCTGTGTAAACTTTCTGTGAATCTACACACACACACACACACACACACACACGCGCCCGCTGAGGCATGCTATTTAAGTATAATAATAATAGAGATTGTAATTAGGCAATTATAGTGATGTTCATGGCAACTGACTATACACTCTGTAGATATCTGCTGTATATACTCTGTGTGTGTGTGTGTGTGTGTGTGTGCTGGATATAGATACTGATTGTTGACAGTAAGTGAATATACATTAGCTCCCTACCTCCACTAAATCTATGACTGTATAGACATCACTTGTTTGTGTAGCGTATGTCTGTGTGTATAGACATATGATATACATGCATGCACATTTGTGCATATATATGTATATATATATGTGTGTGTGTGTATATATATATATATATATATAT
>NC_069004.1:23724210-23726069 GCF_001194135.2 Octopus bimaculoides
TATATATATATATATATATATATATATCTGAGCTACATCTTGTGACTAAAATAGCTCATTCTTAACACCCTCTCATATCTACCATTAATGCCTCATCACCACTACCACCACTTTTGTTTGCCACTAGTATATCCACCACTACATACCCCTAACCTCCATCTCTGTCACTGTGTGTGCGTGTGTCTGTCTTTGCCTCTTTTTCTCCCTCTTTTATCTTCTATTCTTTACTTGTTTCACTCGTTAGGCTGTTAACCACCTTGAAGAATTTTTAGTCAAATGAATCCACCCCAGTACTTATGTTTTCTTTTTCTTTTTTTATGAGCCTGATACATATTCTATGAGTCTCTTTTGCTGAACTGCTAAGTTACAAGGATGTAAACACACCAACAATGGTTGCAAACAGTTGGGTGTGTTGGGGGCAGGGAAAACAAGCACACACACACACATGATGTGCTTCTTTCAGTCTCTGTCTACCAAATCCACTCATTTGACTGGGCCAGGCTATGCAGAACCATGTGGCTGGCAGGCAAACTTCTTACCACACAGCCACACCTGCACCTATATATATATATATGTGTGTGTGTGCATGTGTCGCAAAGATTACACTGTCTAGTATAGCCTGCTTCAACTCTTTTTTTACTGTGTTTTGATGAACCGCTAAGTTGTTGGGATGTAAACACAGGTTGTGAAGTGGTGGTGGGGAACCAACACAGATTCAGAGACAAACACACATGCATACACGCACTTACATGCACACACACAAACATGCACACATGCACACGCGCATACACACATGCACCCATACACACACTATGAATTTCTTTCTGTTTCTGTCTACCAAATCCATTCTCAAAGCTTTGGTTGGCTTGAGGCTATAGGAGAAGACATTGGCCCAAAGTGTCGCACAGTGCGACTGAACACAGAACCATGTGGCCAGGAGGCAAGCTCCTTAGCCCACAGCCCCGCCTACACATTAAATCACTTTATATCAAAGAACTTGGTATCAAGCAACCAGGTTTGGTCTGAGGCATTTTGGTTCCAAAAGGGTTAATGAAAAGACATACAATGTGATGTGAGAAAGATTTGGCTGCTATGTCTAGCATTTTTAGTATCACATAGTCTCCCTCAGTTGTTCACTATGTCAGGACATATAAAGTGCATGATTATTAACCAACTTTTCAACGTCAATTCGTTAGATTCAACTGTCCATTCACATTAGAGGGAAAATTAATTTTTGATTTACTCAGTTTTATTATTGTTATTATTATTATTATTATTATTATTATTAGTGTCATTATTGTTGTAATTAATGTTATAGTGGGGTGGTGGTGGTGAAAGCAATTTTACTTTTCCATGTTGGTTCCAACCTTGAAAATGCAGGCAAAGAGGTTGTGTGTGGTGATATGCACTAGCACTTACTTACATGTTCAATGTATTTCTGTGTGCATTTGTGTGTGTGTGTGCATGTGCATGTGTGTGTTCCTGAGTGAGTGTGAGTAAGTTTAGGTGGGTGCATTCTTACATACACACATGAATATGTATGTATAAATATACATATTTATGTGTGTGTGTGTGTGTGTATATATATATATATATATATATGTATGTATGCATGAATATATATATATATATATATGTATGAATATATTTATATATATATATATGTAATGTATGAATATATTTATATATGTATATGTATGAATATATATATATATGTATGTGTATATGTATATATATCTATGTATATATATGTGTATATATATATGTATATATCTATTTATATATATATATATGCATGTATATAAATGTATGTCTATATATATATTAGTTTTTTCACTCTTATTATCTTTTATATATAT
>NC_069004.1:23726296-23732726 GCF_001194135.2 Octopus bimaculoides
ATATATATATATACAGAACTGCACACATACACACACCCCCACACACACATGCAAAAACACTATACACAGATACGTTTCTAGGTAGGAAAGCTGCAACAAGCGCTACGGCGGTATCAAGAAACAGACAAAAGGCATGAGAAAGCCTACATGCACAAGCAGAACAATAACACCAACAGGGAGATCAACAACAACAACAACAACAACAACAACAACAACCACAACAACCACAACAACATTCGGATGCACTTAGTTCTCTTCTGTAGGTATTGTTTTGCTCTGAACAGATTCAGCGAAGGTTGCGTCAGTTCTTTCTGTCGATTACCTGCGTGTGCCGGAGGTGGAGTGGACGGGGTGGTTACGGCTGGGTGGGAAGAGGATAGGTAACGTTATGGAACATGCACTTACTCCCTTATCTATGTATATATGTGTGTGTATCTGTGTGTGTGTGAGTGTGTCTATACGCGTGAGTGCATGCATGTGTGTTTACATGTGATGTAATATATGTGAATATGCATATAGTTGTATTTATGACAGTGTGTATATAGACATTATATATGTATATGTATATGCATTATGTGCACTTATATGTGTTTGGGAATGAGGATATAGGATAAATACGTGTATGTATATCTATACATATATGCATATAATGTGTGTGTATAAATATATGTGTGCTTGTGTGCATTATGTACATTTATATGTATGGATATGTGTATATATATGTGTGTGTGTGAGTAAGTGTGTATGTTATGTACATTATATATATATATTAAAATATATGTAAATGTTTGGGTATAGCTGGAATTTTAAAACTATGTCCAACACATACATGCATAGAGCTATACATGTAAGCACGTGCACATATTCAGACACACACACACATGCACTCACTCATGCCCACACAAATGCACACACGCAATATCAGTAAGTACCTCTGTGCATCTGTGTCTCAGTAAGTCGCTACCGTAACGAATATATATACAAATGCAGTTGCATTCAGCCAGAGGAGCTGCACCAAAAACTGCATGATTCTTATACCACTGTTACTGGAGCATGAAAATGTTCTATGTCTTGGTGCACTGATGCGTCTTTGCATTTTTTGTGCAAGTTGCACATTGTGTGGTTCCTTACAAAGAACAATGGCAGCTATTTTCAATGCTGATTGGTAAAATTCTTGCACTTTATATAAATATGTGCATGTCTAACTATATGTGTACACACATGTTACGTATGTGTGTGTGTGTGTGCGTGTGTGTGTGTATATATATATATAAATATTCATTTATATATATATATATATATATATATATATGCACACATACACATATATATGCATAACTGCAAAGATATGTGTGCACACATGTACAGACAGGTGTTTACGCATGGTTGTGTATGTGTGTGTATGTATGTCTGTATATGGTACATTTCTGTGCATATCTATGTATATGTGTGAGTGTGTGTATACATGTACATGAATGTGCTGCTATGTTTGCATGCATGTGAGTGTTGACACACGTGTGTGTATATGCAGGCACACACACATATGTATACACATCTCTGTGTGTAAATTTGTTTACACAAATGCGGAAGTATTCATTCAATGTATGGAAAATACTCTTTCTTTACTTTGAATTTCCCATGACCTTGAACAAGTTCTTCAGTTCTTCATTCCTCGTACATCACAACCCTTCACCTTCTACTGACATGCTGATATGGAGCAGATATTAACCCTTTAGCATTAAGATTATTCTAAACTAATTAATGTTTATTTATTTACATTGTTTTCACTTAATCATGCATTGTCTCATAACTTTGAGATTTTGATGATGTAATTAATTATTTTCAGAACGACAGTGTAGAGTAGGTGTGAGTGGCCTGATATGACTAGTTTAAATGCTAAGGGGTTAATTAAGATATAACGAAGCTTCTTAAATGCTAGCTTCTCAGCCATATTCCCGAGAATGTGTGCTGCTTTGTCCTCCAACACAGTTGGCCTACATACAGAGATGCCACAGTTCTCTGTGCCAGGGCAACATGGAAAAGTTAGCTTCAGTTTGGCTGGACTCTTGGATGCTTCAGTAATTTCCTGTGAGTCTACCATCTATCATGGTCTCCCATGCATGTTCTTAATTCATCAACATATGCCATTCTACTGTGCTGAATGAAGCAAGTTGTCTAAATAGCTTGGATACTTTCTTCAACTGACTACCATAAGACCTGTTGACACAGTTCTTCTGGCGTCTGATGAAACAACCAACAATTCTCATTCTTCTCTACCAAATCTTCTCAGTAGCATTGAGTAGATCTTGATAAAGCTGCTTCTTGGTTCATTGAGCTCTCCATGTAACATTCAGAACCATTCTTTTATAGCAGGCATCTATTTGTTTTCCAAGCTTTTTGGTGAGGATCCAAGTTTCAGTACAGTATAACAAAAGTGACTCTTACTGCGGAGACAAACAACCTACTTTTCAATGTACATGCCATCGTAGAGATGATGTAACCAATGAAGACATTCTAAAGAGAGCAAGCAAATGACCATTAAATAAACAAAGATTAAAACTAGCAGGTCGCATGCTCCAGTTACCAGAACAATGTCATCCTAAAACCACTTTCAAATGAAAATCACCAGAGGTTAAAAAAAAATGACTGGAAACTATATGGTGCGGAAATTCATAACCGACGTGAGAGGGGACAATATCACATGACTGGATGGAGAGAAAACTGTAGCCAAGAGAAGCCAGTGGCATCAGCTTGCTGTTGAATGTGCTTGAGAGCAGAAGAGGAACTGATACTAATATGGGAGGAGCCAATGTCACATGAGAGGAGCCAGTGTCACATGATAGCATCTATTTTTGTCTCTTCCTTGTTTCTGTCATTAGACTACTGCCATACTGGGTTTCCGTCTTGAAGAATTTTTCTCAAGCAAATCATCCTTGTTACTTATTTTCTTTTTAAGTCTGCTACTTATTCTGCTGGTTCTTTACAAAACTGCTAAGTTATGGGGATATAAACACACCAACACTGGT
The DNA here is from genome assembly GCF_001194135.2 of Octopus bimaculoides. Taxonomy (NCBI): domain Eukaryota; kingdom Metazoa; phylum Mollusca; class Cephalopoda; order Octopoda; family Octopodidae; genus Octopus; species Octopus bimaculoides. Next base: position 23,729,323 of record NC_069004.1, read on the forward strand.
TGTCAAGTGCTGGTGGATAACAAATGCAGACACAAACACATATATGTGAATATATATATATATATATATATATGACAGGCTTCTTTTAGTTTCTGTCTACCAAATCCACTCACAAGGCTTTTGTTGGGCCCAAGGCTATTTCCCATTTGCTGTAGAAATCAAAGGAAATGACTGCTATTCCCTTCAAACTTTGCTTTTGTGATCTGGACATCAATGTTTTGAAACTGTCCTATTTTCCGTTACATGTCATCAGACATCACAAGGGCATTAGTTTTTATTTCCAATTCAGAAATGGTTTGCTTATTGTTGCATTTCCAAGGAAGGGTTCTAGATAAACAGAAAAAGGGTTGTTCTAAGCATGTAGATAAATTCTGCATTAGTTTTGACAAAATGCTGTAGGATTGAACCTGGAACAATGTAGTACGGAGCTCTATGAGTTAAGGGCATTTTCATAATGTTTCATAAAAATTTATTTTATCAAATGAACTTTTGTTTCAATTTTTCTCTTAAGCAGCAGGAGACCAAGGTTCAAGCTCAGCCAACAGTTAGGAGACCCATAGGTAGACCATGAGTGAGCTGTTTGGGAGCAATATTCCATTGTGGGCCTTGGTCGAACTTTGAGGAAAGAATTTAATGAGGGCAGTGATGAGAAATTTTAGATTTCTTCAATGATTTACACCAGGAACCAGAACAGTTGGAAATACAGTCTCAGGTGGTATATTAGTTAGGACTAATGTTTTGAGCAAGTGTTTTGTTTCTTCTCTGCATGAGGGGACTCTATCTCTAAAATATTAGTGTCCATGTCATCAAACATCACAAGGATGTTAGTTTTTATTTCCAATTCAGAAATGGTTTGCTTATCATTGCATTTCCAAGGAAGGGTTCTAGATAAACAGAAAAAGGGTTGTTCTAAACATGTAGATAAATTCTGCATTAGTTTTGACAAAATATTTCACTCTTTAACATTTAATCCAGCCAAATCCAGCCCAAATATTTGACTTCTTTTCTGTTGAAACCAGCCAGATCCGGCCTCTCACACCTACCCTACAATGTTATTCTAGAATCAAGCAATCAGGTGCAGATGTGGCTGTGTGGTAAGAAGTTTGTTTCCCAACCACATGGTCCCAGGTTCAGTCCCTTTGCATGGTACCTTGAGCAAGTGTCTTCTGCTATAGCCTTAGGCCAACCAAAGCCTTGTGAGTGGATGTGGAAGACAGAAACTGGAAGAAGCCCATTGTATATATGTATATCTATGTGTGTGTGTCTTTGTGCTTGTCCTCCAACACTACTTGACAACTGCTGTTGGTGTGTTTACATCCCCTGTAACTTAGTGGTTTGGCAAAATAAATATGTACTGGGGTCAAGCCATTGTCATTCAACTAAAATTTCAGGTCAGTGCCCCAGTATGGCCACAGTCTAATGACTGAAACAAGTAAAAGATGATATTTGTGTGTGTGTCTTTGTTTGTCCCCCACCACTGCTTGACAATTGTTGTTGGTTTGTTAACATCCCCTTAGCTTAGTGGCTTGGTGAAGAGCGATCTATAGAATAAGTACCAGGTTTTTAAAAAATAGGAAACAAAAGTACTGGGGTCGATTCATTCTTCAAGGCAGTGCCCCAGTATGGCCACCATCTCAAGACTGAAACAAATGAAAGAAAAAATGGAAATCACATTGTCAAAATCTCAGCTCTGAGACAGGGGAATCTTAATGGTAAGGACGAAGAAGAAGCTGAATAAAGACTACATTGTTATCAAATGGTGAACATTTGAGAATGTTGTAATCTCAATATCATTTATTCTGTGCTGTAAACCAATCAGCAGACTATAGCTAACATTGTAACAGGATTTTTGTCCTTGGGTAGCAAATGTTATTTCCTCCTTTGCTTATCCCTAGAAAGTATGAAAAAGGGGCAAATATTTCCTTCAAACTTTACTTTTGTTACATTTATTCGAACCCCAAAGAATCCTTCTCAACACATGTTCTCCCACTATTCCTGCTCATGATCAGAGGTGCATGTATTGTCAGCCACTAAGGAACATGCTCAAGTGGTTACGGTCAAGCAACTGACAAACAAATCTGTGGTATTGAGCAGAATATTTACTCTAACAATATTTCTGTTTTGACAACTCAGGGCTGAATCTCTCTGAAATGTAATGGAAAATTGGTCAGTTTCAAATAAGAATTTTGTTACACAGTTTAATTGTTTTGTTTTTTTTTCCTGTCACTAGGCCTTTTCCTTCACCTTTTTCTAAAAATGATATCTATTGGGCTTGTTGGCAATAAACTGGCAGAATTGTTAGCATGCCAGATGAAATGCTTGGTGGTGTTTTGTCTGTCCTTACGTTCTGAGTTCAAATTCTTATTTCTTCATTGCCCACAAGGTGCTAAACATAGAGGGGACAAACAAGGACAGACAGAGGGATTAAGTCGATTACATCGACCCCAGTGCATAACTGGTACTTAATTTATCGACCCTGAAAGGATGAAAGGCAAAGTTGACCTCAGCGGAATTTGAACTCAGAACATAATGGCAGACGAAATATCATTAAGCCTTTCGCCTGGCATGCTAACGATTCTGCCAGCTTGCCTCCTTCTGAGTTCAAATTCTGCTGAGGTCGACTTTGCCTTTCAACCTTTTGGGGTTGATAAAGTAAGTTCAAGTTGAGCACTGGGATCAATGTAATTGACTTAACCACTTCTGGATAAAAGTATAAAAACGAAAACTTTATCCCTTTGCCAAGCCATGTTGAGCCGATGTTGCAGAATAGGTTCATCCTAACCAGTATGAGCTGAAGCTAAAATTCATGGCCTCCACATCGGACCGTGGTTGGTGGAGAGAATATGCTGAGGTCTTTAGTTCTGTATTGAACTGAACATAACTGAGGTAGCTTGTCACGTAAACTTTCTGATTTCTCGAATATTGGCACATGCCCAGAAGTTAGGAAAAGCTTCAACGGAATGCAAATAGACAGATAGATAGATCAATCGATAAGTAGATCGTTGGATAGGTAAATGACATGGGAATTTGGTAATAGATAGAGGGATACACGGGTTAATACAGCTAGTTAGACAGCTAGGTAAATGGGTGGGTGGGTTTTTGAACAGACAGGTAGATAAGTAGATACATAGGTAGGTATGTAAGTAGGTAGATAGCTAGCAATAACTGGTTGGATGAATTGATAAATATGTAGAAAGAGATGTAGATAGATCATCCATCCATCCATCCATATATATATATATATCACGGTGGTGCACCAGCATGACCGCAGCCACTTGGCTGAACCACATAAATAAATAAATAAAAAATATCCTCTCTCACCTTTCTCCCTTATACTCTCCCTCTCTTTCTCTCATGTGCTTTCTCTCTCTCTCTCTCTCTCTATATATATATATATATATATA
>NC_069004.1:23735377-23735696 GCF_001194135.2 Octopus bimaculoides
CTACTACTACTACTACTACTACTACTACTACTACTACCACTACTGCTACTACTACTACTACCACTACTACCACTACTACTACTGCTACTGCTACTACTACTACTACTACAACGACTACCACCACTACTGCTACTACTGCTACCACCACCAATGCTACTGCTGGTGCTACTGTTACTACTACAGCTGCTACTGTTACTACTACTACTGCTGCTGCTGCCACTACTACTACTACTACTACTACTACTACTACTACTACTACTACTACTGCTGCTGCTGCTGCTAGAAAAGTGGTGAGTTTGCAGAAGTGAAGAACTGTAGA
>NC_069004.1:23736161-23739452 GCF_001194135.2 Octopus bimaculoides
TCCAGGCATGTAGATACCAGTAGTAATACGTGGGTTCACTGCAGTTATCTGTAATAACACACTGACAAAAACAAACCTTGTACCTGATCAAAGTACATCCACATAAAGGACAGTGGGTGGGTGGGTGGATGGGGAGAGAGAGGAGGAGGAGGAGGAAGGAAAAAGAGAGAGAGTGAAAGGCAGAGAAGAAGGGAGGGAACATGGGGAGAGGGAGGAGGTAGAGTGAATGATGGTGAGAGAGAAGAAAGTGGAGTGAGGGAACGAGAGGAGGAGAGAGATAGAGAGAGAGGGAGTGAGAACCAGAGATGGAGAGAGAAAGGGGGGGGCGGTCAGGAGGAGAAAGAGAAATAGAGAAAGGGGAGAGTAAGGAGAGGGAGAAAGGGAGGCAGGTTGAGAGTGGGGACAAAGTGAAATGGACAGAAAGACACAGGGAGAGAGTGAGAGAGAGAGAGAGTGTGTGTGTGACAGAGAGACAGAAAGAAAGAGAGAGGGTGAGAGTATTTTGTTATTGCTGTTACTGTGGTTTTAGCTTTAGGTCAGCCCTGATCGTGTCCACAATCCAACCACGACCATCTTATTTGTTTAAACATTTAGAGTGATATATTATTTAACTGTTATTGCATCAGGCAGCCTGGAAATATAATCTTAAATGTGTTTTATTGATAAACCCTAAGGACAAGCTTTTGTTTACATTCCCCTGAGGCAAATGTAAACAAATACCTGCTGTTATTTCCTCCAAAGTCTCACTGCATTGGCTAAAAATACATGAAGTTCACTTTAATACTTTAATACACATTTGAAATTACATTATTTAAAGAAGGTGCATAGCTTAGTGGTTAGGGTATTCAGATCAGTATTGTAAGGGCATGAGTTCAATTCCCAGGGGTGCATTGTGTCCTTGAGCAAGACGCTTTATTTCATGTTGCTCCAATCCACTCAGCTGGCAAAAATGAGTTGTACCTGTATTTCAAAGGGCCAGCCCTGTCATATTCTGCGCCCTACTGAATCTCCCTGAGAACTACGCTTAACCCTTTAGCATTCAGGTTCCCCTGTCAAATGTAATGATTATTTATTCAAATTGTTTTTAATTAATCATTCAATCATCTTGTAGCTTTGATAATCTGAGCTTTTGTTTTTAAACTAACATTGTGGTGTAAATGTGCAAAGTTTGAACATAAGGCACAAGAGTGGCTATGTGGTAAGTAGTTTGCTTACCAACCACATGATTCCGGGTTCAATCCCACTGTGTGGCACCTTGGGCAAGTGTCTTCTACTACAGCCATGGGCCGACCAAAGCCTTGTGAGTGGATTTGGTAGACGGAAACTGAAAGAAGCCCGTCGTATATATGTATATATTTATGTGTGTTTGTGTGTCTGTGTTTGTCCACCCCAACATCGCTTGACAACTGATGCTGGTGTGTTTACGTTCCCGTAACTTAGCGGTTCGGCAAAAGAGACTGATAGAATAAGTACTAGGCTTACAAAGAATAAGTCCTGGGATCGATTTGCTCGACTAAAGGCGGTGCTCCAGCATGGCCGCAGTCACATGACTGAAACAAGTAAAGAGAGTAAAGAAAGAGAGTGATAAAACAGGTAGGATATTTTGGCTGGATTTGGCCGGTTTAAATACTAAAGGGTTAAGATATACAGATCTGTGGAGTACTCAGCCACTTGCACATTATTAATTTCAGGAGTACATTGGACGGATCAACTGGAACCCTTGTTGTTATAACTGACAGAGTGCCAGTTATTTAAAGAAGAGCTGGCAGAATTATTGGCATGATAGGAAATGCTTAGTGGCATTTCTTCTGATACTTTAGGTTCTGAGTTCAAATCTCACCATGGTCAACTTTCAAGGTCAAAGAAATAAAGTGCTAGTCAAGTACTGAAGTTGATGTAATTGAGTTATCCCACCCCCCTCAAAATTGCTGGCCTTATGCCAAAGTTAGAAAGAATTATTTGAGCATAGTAAGGTATAAATTAGGAAGTTTAGCTGTTATTTCTGGCAGGGAAAAGGAACCGCATTGTGGTCAACTCTGTGGTTTGAGTAGTAATTGTTGAGGATGTTTTTTTAACCCTAGGCCAGCTCCGTTCAAGCAGTGGTAATTTGGGATCGTAACTGTAACCATTCTATCTCTTCTTTTCCAAACATAGTGTATCTAGGACTACATCTGTTCAGTGTATCCTTCCTTTTTTAAAATAGCATGGTGCGATTTATGTAATATTGGTTTCAAATTTTGGCACAAGGCCAGCAAGTTCTGGAGAGTGGGTCAGTCGATTAAGTGGACCCCAGTGTTCAACTGGTACTTATTTTATTGACCCTGAAAGAATCAGGTAAAATTGAACTCAGAATGTAGCGGTTGATGAAATGCCTCTAAGCATTTGGCCTGATGTGCTAATTATTCTGCCAGCTTGCTGCCTTCATGTGATTTATGTAATATTGGCTGCTACTTTTAGCAAGTAAAGTGACTGCATAGGGCTTCCTCATTGGTTCATAGTGTTATTTAATTGTTGTTGTTTAGTCCTCTTACGACTGACCTGGGGTTAATAAACAACACCAATCACACCTTCCACCACCAACACCACCTTTCTACATGCTTCTGTGGCAATGTAAGGCAAGAATTTAATGTGCTATTAGACAGAAAAGCATGATTGTCTCCATGCAGTCCTTACTACAGGCTTCTATGTCAACTCAGGAGTTTCCTGTGTCAGTTAATTTTGAAAGAAGTACAACTATAAGACAACAGCAAAGTAAAACAAGAAAAAAAGTTGAAAAAAAAAAACAATGTGCTCCAACATGGCCACAGCCTTTGGGCTGGAATGCACAAAAGAATAAAGAAACATACTCAAATGTACATATTTGCGCACATGTATACATATTTATGCATATTAATTTACATATGTGTTTATGTCTGCGCATATTACCTACATATATTCATATACACGTTTATGTATACACACACATGCATGTGTGTATTTATAGCATATACACACATACAACATCAGCAATGGGGACACACACACACACATATACACACAGACACTTGCATGTTGCATGTATATGCTCACACACACACACTCACTCATTCTCACATGTATGTATGTGTGTATGTATGTAGACATACGAAACATATGTGCACACATATTTACTTTAATACAATATATACACAGACAGCATATATATATATATATATATATATACATACATACATACATACACTCAAGTAAGCACAGAAATATGAAACAAGGTGGGAAAAAATAGTACTTGAATACCATAAGCTGCAAAAACAT
>NC_069004.1:23739548-23744867 GCF_001194135.2 Octopus bimaculoides
TATATATATGATGGGCTTCTTTCAGCTTCAGTCTATGAAATCCACTCAGAAGGCGTCGGTTGGCCTGGGGCCATGCAGTGGAACTGAACCCAGACACATTTTGTTGGGACGTGAACTTCTTACCACACAGCCATATATGCAGCGATTAATACATCTGCATTATTTTATATTTTGACAGTCAGTTATATAGCATATTTGGTTTAAATATGTCTGATGCACACTTCTGCTGCATAGACAACTAGCAGTTGCATTTGCACCCAGTTACTTTTGACTGGTTATCAGTCTCTACAACTTTATTCGATGTCCGTCCTGTGATGTGGTTCAAAGTGAAGCCTACATGCACTTAGTGAATGCAGGCTTAAATAAAGTTGCATAGACTGATAGCCAGTCAGAAGTAACTGGGTGGAAATGCAGTTGCTTGTTGTCTGTGCAGCAGAAATGTGCATCGAACCCATTTCAACAAAGTATTCTGTACAATTTAATGTAGAAATATAAAATATGCAGATGCACTATTCTCCATGTTCATTGTAATTGTCTTGAATATACACTTTTGGTGAAATATTCATAATCCAGTGAAACAAACCCAGGATTTACACAGCAGATGAATTACAATGTGATTGTTCACCCTAAGTAATCCTAGATGCTCCTTACAACCTGATGTGGTTAGTCATAAGCTGGATTACAACTGAATGCTTGTATGGTACCCACCTGAATACTTTATCCCTAGCTATTCCTCATATTTATTTATATACATATATATATATATATATATATATATATATATATATATATATATATATATATATATATATATATGTATGTATATATGCATATGTGGGCACAGGATATAATGAAATGTGTACATAAAAAAATACAAAATATGAATACAAGGAATGTGAACTATTTTTTCGAACCACGAAAGACACGAATGGAAAACAAAACATGAAGAACGACCTTTCATCAGTTGTTGGCTGTTTTTCTAGTCTTGTATTTTGAGCATTTAACAAGACACACTTTCGATGAAACAGTTGCTCCCGCAAAGCAAATTCAATAAAATTTGGGATTTTGCAGAGGGTCAAAATTGGTAACAAAAACAGGACAGTAAAAACAAACAGGAAGGGCTGGTAAGCCTAAACGAAGTTGTGGTGGTGAACGTGTAAATCAAGCTTGAACAGGAAACAGACAAGACCACATCTTTCTTGATCCAGCTACAATGGAGAGAAAGAAAGAAACACAAGTTAGAAGAAAGAAGGCTGATGGTCACGTGGGGCCACATGAGCAAGGGAGGAAGAGTGAGGGAGAGAGAGTGACAGACAGAGAACTGTGAAGGGGAGAGGAAAAAATTGGAGATAGGATATATATATATATATATATATATATATATATATATATATATATATATCTATGAGTGTGTTTGTGTGTGTATATTTATATATATGTATTAATAAGAGCAAGACACATCATTTCCCATTGCTCCAGTTCACTCAGCTGTAGAAATGAGTGGTGACGTCACAAGTGCCACACTTTATTGCCCTTTGCCTTTCCCTTGGATAACGTCGGTGGTGTGGAGAGGGGAGACGGGTATGCATGGGTGACTGATGGTTTTCCATGAACAACCTTGCCCGGACTTGTGCTTCTGAGGGGAACTTGTTAAGTGCAATCCGATGCTCAATCATGACTGAAGGGTGGGGCTGGGGCTCTTTACTCTTTATATATAAGAACACATATGCATACACACACTGACATGCATATCTAAATGCATGTGTAGCTGTGTGGTAAGAAGCTTGCTTCCCAATCACATGGTTCTGGGTTCAGTCCCACTGCGTAGCACTTTGGGCAAGTGCCTTCTACTATAGCCTCGGCGTGACCAAGGACTTGTAAGTGGATTTTGTAGACAGAAACTGAAAGAAGCCCATTGTGTGTGTGTGTGTGTGTATATATATATATATATATATATATATATATATATATATATATACACACACACACACACATTGGCATTAGGAAGGGCATCCAGCTGTAGAAACTTTGCCAGATCAGATTGGAGCCTGGTGCAGCCTTCTGGCTTGCCAGCCCTCAGCCAGGCTGTTGAACCCATGCCAGCATGAAAAGCGGATATTAAACAACGATGATGATGATGATGACACACACACACACACACACATATATACATATATATATATAAATATATATATACATATATATATATATATATATCTGTGTGTGTGTTTGTGCATCTTTGTGTCTGTGTCTCTCACCACTCCTTCACAATTAGTGTTGGTGTGTTTACGTCCTTGTAACTTAACGTCCTTGTAACAGCAAAGTAGATCAATAGAATAAGTACCAGGCTTAAAGAGAGAAAAAAAAAAGTATTGGAGTCAATTCATTTGACTAAAAATTCTTCAAGGCAGTGCCCCAGCATGGCCACTGTCTAATCACTGAAGCAAGTAAAAGATGAAAGATATACACACACACACACATATATATATACCACTTTTACACATACAAATTTATTTACACATACAAACACACATATACATATACAACACACACACTCACACATATCTATATGTATATATGTGTGTGTGTGTTAGTGTATAAATTGTATAAATCTATATAGACAAATATCACATGCATACACACACATATAAATACATGTACAAAACATGCAACAACTACAGCAACAAACAAACAGACACAAACAATAAAGAAAACAACAAAAAATGATCTAACAAAACGTATGATTAGGGGTTCAGTACCAGCATTGTCTCCAGGGGCTTTGACTACATTTTGTTTTTTAAAGTTATTTATTGATTATTTGAACATGTATTTATTTATTTTTCCTTTAAAATGTAATTTTCCTTTGATTTTAGACAGAAAAGAAATGAAAAATAAATGTTTTATTTAAATTTTATTTTAAGGAAATTTAATCACTCATGTTCGCTTCTTGTGTGGAACCTTAGGGAAATGGTGAAGGTTGGAGCAGTTTCGAACTGTCTTTCCTGCTGCGTACATCTGTGTGTTGTTTAGTAAGTTTGGGCGTGTGTTTCTTTTTTTTTTTTGTTTCTGTTATGGAGACTTTTGTTTTTGTTTTTTTTTGTTTGCCCTCAGCCAGAGGCAACATTTATCAGAAATTTATATGTTGAAAGAAAAGGGTGAAAATGCACACTCGTGTTGTGTGTGTGTATGTGTATGCATTCTTGCATTCTCATACACAAATGCACATGTGCACAAAGAAGTAAGCCACCGAACTCACTGCAACTACTACTACTCATTACTAACACCACCACCACCACTACTACTACCATCATCACCACCACCACCACTGCTGTTGTTGTGTTTCATGATGATAGTGGTTCTGTTGATGATGATGAAACATTAATAATGAGGATTATAAATAATATTAATAATAAAATAGACATAGAGTAAAATTAAGAAGCATTAATAGCTGCAACAATGTAGTAGTAGTAGTTGTAGTAGTGGTAGTAGTAGTAGTATTAGTAGCAGTGGTAATTGCAAAACTAATAGTAGTTTATTTTGTCATGGGGCATTAAAGAAAGGAACATGTTACAGAAATTGAAAACATTACAGACATGCACATGTTTGCATGCACACACAGACACACACACACACACACACACACACACACACACACACATATGCACGTTTACACATGTGAACATGTATGTACACTCACATGCATGAGCATGCACACATACGCACACACACAAAAACGTACAATGTGGGGCTGTTATATCATGTGGTGGCATGATGCGGCTAAAAGTGCATAATAATAATTTCTTTTAAAAAATAGGCAACTATAGGAATATAAATTATGCAAGACTCATTGATATCCCAAAACTATTAATAAGTGTAAGGTTATTAATATTGTTGATGATGATGATGATGATGATGAAGCTTTTCTTATTACTTGCCACAAAAGCCAATATAAATTGTGGAACATTAAATATTAGACTTCAATAACACAATAACAAACAATTTTTGTCATTTACAAACAGCATCCACATATCATAAAAAATTTTCTCATATCCATACACATATATGTATACATACACACACACATACATACATACATATATATATATATATATATATATATGGATGTGTGTGTGTGTATACACATACACATGTATATATTGGCAATGGAACCAGTATTAATATTTGTGAGGTAATATTTATCCCCACTTAAACGTGGATGACCTGTTAAAACAAATTTACTGCAGTAGATAGCATGAAAGAAAACCTCTCATATTGGCTTTTGGTGCAAAATGCACTTTTCTTTATATTGCTAGTAGGTACACCCCCCCCCCTCCACACACACAAGATATACATCATCATCATCATCATTTAACGTCCGCTTTCCGTGCTAGCATGGGTTGGACATATAATACATATATCTATATATATATATTTTTATTACTGACAGTAATGTCGAGGGTTTCAGTCGATCCAATCGATGGAACAGCCTGCTTGTGAATTTAATGTGCAAGTGGCTGATCCCTCCACAGACACACGTCCCTGCAACATAGTTCTCAGGGAGATTAAGCATAACACAGAGTGTATCAAGGCAGGCCCTTTGAAATACAGGTACAACTCGTTTTTGCCCGGTGAGTGGAATGGAGCAATGTGAAATAAAAGGTCTTGCTCAAGGACACAATGCATTGTCGGGAATTGAACTCATGACCTTATGATTATGAGCTGAATACCCTAACCACTAAGCCATGTGCCATCACAGGTTTTAATTATTTATGATATATAATAATATGTAGATGTAAGCTTTATATAATGCTACACCAAAAAGATTGCATCAATGAAACACTTGAGCTACTGAGAGAGACTGAAAGGATTCCAAATGAAGGCAGGAGAAATGTGGTGATAAACATAGGTGATTGTAAAGGGGCTGGAACCAGACTGTGACATCAAGAGTTATACCAGTTTCCAAACAGGATGCATTGCATTGTTCCAAAGGTCCCATTCAGCCTGTCTAGAATAAGGATCAGGTACTGCAATGGCTTGGGATTCAGAGGCCCACAACTTTCCAAAAAGCCTGAGAGATCTACATAGAGTGGGGGTAGATATTTTCAAGAAGCACCTTGACCTTCTGCTGCTACAAGGTCCCAAATGATCCTAAATTATGGCAAGAAGCTCAAACAAGGACAACAATATCAAACTCCCTCATCCACCAAAAGCCAACCAAATAGGAATGGTTGTCGATGGTACTGGTGGTGACATATAGCATAGCTGTGGTTATTAAGAATAAAAGAATAATGTATATACATATATATATATATATATATA